>NW_025999900.1:56304287-56394454 GCF_001458135.2 Marmota marmota marmota | reverse complement strand
GGGTCCCTCTCCTGGTGGGGGGTGTCTCCACCTGTGGTCGCCGCCGGGGTTAGCAGCCACCCCCACGGCTGGCTCCGTGGCCACCTGGTAATTACTTCCCCCCAGGAAAAGTGTCCGACCGCTAACCCTTCATTTCCCAGAGCTCCGCGCCACCGTGAGCCAAAAATTCCTTTCGGGCTCTTCCTTTCCTCCCCCCAAATCTGCGCGGCCCCTTCCCGCGAAGGGCACTGAGATCAGAACAGGCGGCCGCCGCCGAGGGAGGGGAAGAAAGCTCCCCGTGAGTGACTAGTCGGCAGAAAGAGGGACCTTGGTCGCTGGTTGGCGGGGGACCCCAGCTCTGGCGATCAAATGGCCCAACTGAGAACACAGCGGCGCCGGTAGTCCCCCAGTGGCCCAACCCTGACTAGTGGCCAGATGCACCAGCCAGGGCGCAGGCTCTTGGGGATTTAGCAGTGGGCAGAGGAAGAGCACTGACTAGGAAAGGACCCGGGCTGTGTGGCTTTGGGCCGGTGGCTGGCAGTGGCTGTGAAAGGGAGGTAAGAAATACTAAGAGGGCGGGGGCTTGAAAGGATACAAATTTGAGATGCGAGAGTTAGGCTTCGCTTCTCCCCATCCCCACCTCCCCTCCCAAAGCCCAGGTCAGCTTCCAAGAGGGAGGAAGGGAGGGAATTCCGGAGCTTGACAGTAGAAGCCGTGCGTTGTGCGAACTGGACTGTTTGCAGTTCAGAGCCCAGTTCCAGAAGCAGATGGCCTGCATTCAGATCCCACCTAAGTGCATGCTGAGCAGGTGCTCTACCACCCAGCTACATCCCCAGCCCAAACTGCCTCTTTTGAAGCTTCGGTGTCTCCTGAGAAATGGGTAGAGCTTACTTCCTAGGATGGTCATGAGATCATGCAGGTGGAGTTCTTACCTTGAACACCTCGCCATGCCCCTAAATGTCAGCTCTGAGAATTCTTGTTTTAACTGTGATATTGCACCCTGCTGGGTAAACCTCACTGTGGGGAGAGAAGACTAACAGGAAGCAGAGTGGAAAGTAACTAGCCTTCTGTGTTGGCGCCATGAGGAAGATGGCGGTGGTGGAGGAAGGACATGAGCCTTAGATTCAGAATTCCGTTTTCAGCCTTGCCAGCTGGCTGGCCTCTAATGACATACTTTACCTTTCTGAGGCTTTATAGCTCATGGAGGAGGTGGAGATAATAATATTTCACAGAATTGCATAAAAATTCAAATCCAATAACCCCACGAATGACTCTAGCACATGATAAGTCCTAAAGTGATTTGGGGTAAAAGTGATGTTTATGTTCCAGCTACCCATCGCTAAAATGAAAACCACTTTAGAAGACATTTACTTGAAAGAATGCCCATTTATTTGGCTCACAGGCCTGTGATTTGGGCAGGGCTTGGTGGGGATGGCTGATCTCTGCTCCTTTGCAGCATCAGCTGAGATGGCCTACCTGGGTCTGGAGGACCGTCTTCCATGATCACACTATACCTGTATGGCAGGCAGGTCGATCCTGGCTGTCAGTTGGGAGTGTAGCCGAAGCCATCAGCCAGGATCTTGTTTCTTTTGGGTTTTCTCACGGTGTGGTACTTGGGTTTCAAGAGCTGTGGTCTCTGAGGCCTGGGCTTGAGCTGGGACAGAGCTGCTTCCACCTTATTCTGCTGGTCAAGTTGTCACAGAGCATAGATTCCCATCTCTCAATGAAAGGAATTGCAAATAGTTTGCCATCATCCTGAGTCGACCCCAACTTGAAAGTATTCCCTGTTATTGTTATCCCCCGCTCTGGGTGCCATGAATGTCTTCATCCTTTGCAAAGATGAAGGGCTTCTTCAGGAGAGGACCAGCTGAGATCCAGATGTCCATGACAAGGGCCTGATCACCCAATCAGCGTCTCTGGTCCCCATTCAAGACTGAGGAAGCAGGTGTCCTATATGGTGGCCTCCCTAGCATCTGTTTCTCAGGAACCTCTCAGACTTCAGTCCCTGCCTCTGCCAACATGGTGCCTTTAAAACAAGGAGAAACCCGAGACAGAGTAATTTGGATTCAGGGAAATAGATTTTAGCAGGTGGCCTGGGGTTGAGTGTCAGGTGAATCTTCGCAGTTCTCAGCTCCCTGGACGAGGCTGTTTATTTTCGAGAGGGCTGCTGCCTGGGTGTTTGCGGTAACTGTTGTCATACATTATTAGTTTATTAATTGATGGGGTGGAGCAGTCTGGGTAGGGAGACAGGAGATGGTGGGGGCGGCAGGCCGGGGTTGCCATGGCAACCCCAAGGCCTGTGGTCTGTGCTGCAGGCTGCAGGCGGGAGGGATGCCCTGGGCAGCTCCAGCCTCCCCAGACCACAGACTCTCTCTCGGCTGGAAGTCTCTCTGGGGGCAGCAGGCCACCGTGGTGATGCACTTCCACGCAGGGCCGACCACCCACACCCTTCCTCTTCCTGTTGTCTCATCCATCTCCTGTCTGTCTCTCCCAGTTCATTGGCTTCTAACTGGCCTTCCAGACAGGCTGCAGGAAGAAACGAAATTTAGACTCACGCATTCATCAAACGCTGGACATGGTCAGTGTCCATTTTCCCTGCAGAGGACAAAACGGACCCAGCAACTTCTTCCCCAGAACACTTACTCTCTGGGGGTGATGGGCACTCACCATCGTACAAGGTCCCATGAATCCCAGTCACCTTTATTGAAATACATTGAACTCAGACCTCGACCTGGCCCTGTTCGCACACGACCCTAGTCTGTCTTCAGTGGTAACATTCGCCTGGCTGCGGTGAGGTAGCCTGTGGGAGGCCCTGTGCCTGGCATAGGGTGGTATGTCAAGTCACAAAAGTACCCGTGCTGCATCCCCTTGCTCACCTGTCCCCTTGGAACTGCCTGCCGTCCTCCTCCTGTGTGAGGAGAGCTGGCCCAGTTCTCCCAGCCACAGTGAGAAAACACCCAACACTGTTAGAAGTCTCAAGTCAGCCAGGGGAGGGTGAAAAGAACCCAGAGAAGGATGGGGTCCAGGCAGGGGCCATGGAGGGAAGAGAGGTTCTCCCTCTGGGTGTCGGGGAGCACTGTGTGGAGGAGGTGGGGTTGGGCCCGGGTAGGAATGCAGCCTCCTGGACTCAGCCCTAAGAGATTCTCTTTCAGCGAGAGCAGGCAGGGCCTGGAAACCTGCATTTAACAGCCCCCAGCTACGGCATCCTGATACAGGGGTCCTGAGGTTCAACTGGAAAACAGTGTTTTTGAAGAATTTGGGGGGGGGTGGGATTTGGCGTTGAAGATTGGGAAGAACATGGAGGTGGTGAGAGGAGAAAAGGAACTGAGACTGGGAAGCAGATGAGCTCCAAGTAGGACCACAGCCCAGGGTGTCAAGGACTGGGGGGCGCCTCCTTCCCTCCACTGTCGGCCTTCTGCTGTCCGCCCTCCCCTCTCAGGGTGCAGCTCAAAGCCCACCCCCCAGGCGGCTCCATCACAGCTGCCCCTGCTACACATCGCTGGTCAGTCCCTGCGGCTTTGGATTCTTTGCCCTGGACTTTGTCCTGGTTGGGGGGAGTGGAGGGCAACGTCCAGATCTCTCTCTCCTTCCTTCCCAGCCCCCCTTTCTTTCAGTTAGTAAATATTTATTAAATCCCAACCATTTGTGCAGCACAGTTTTAATCATTCTCTTTCTCAAGAGAGAAATTGGGCCTCAGCTCATGGTCCATGGCCCCTGTTAGCAGTGCAGATCTCAGGCCCCCACCCAGACCTACTGAACCGGAAACTGCACTTCAACGAGATTCCTGGAGACTGGTGTCCACACTGACAGAGAAGCGCCGCTGCATGGGGTTTTAACATGGCGTGTTGGGAGGCAGCATAAAGCCCTCAACCCAAGGTGTCCAGGTCCTACTCCCAGAACCTGTGACCAGGTTGCCTTATACTGCAAAGTGGCACCAAAGTAGCAGGTGGAAGTAAAGTTGCTAATCAGATGACCTAAGGAGCTGGCCCTATGTTCCTGGGTGGAACCCAGATTATCACAGGGTCCTTAAGAGTAAAAGCAGTGGCAAGGGGGTCAGAGGAGGAGACGTGCCGAGGGGGGCAGCAGACACGGTGCAGTGTGAGAGGACTCAGCCCACCGCCCCGGCTCTGCAGAAGCAGGATGTCCCGGCCAAGCAACATGGAAGCCTCCCCAGGGCTCCTGAGAAGGAACACAGCCTGGTTGGTGCTTTGATTTTAGCCCAGTAAGACCCACGTCAGACTTTTGACTTCCAGAATGGTAATTTAAGACATTTGTGTTCTTTAGGCCACTGAGTTTGCAGGGATTTGCTATCGTATTGATGAAACACAAATGCAGTCTAGAGCCCTGTCCTTGGAGTCAAACACCCCTGGGTTCAAATCTCAGCTGTTCTTACCAGTTATGTGACCTTGGGCAACTTGCTTGTAGCCTCTAGTTGCCTCATTTATAAAACAGGGACAGTCCTGCCACATAGGGTTGACAAGAAGATTAAACCGGAGCGTATTCAGAGGGTGCTCACCACAGTGCCTGGCCACAGCACATGCTCAGGAAGTGGTAGTGGCCCCTGGCACGCTGATTTGCTCTAGGCCCTCTAACACCAGGAGGGCCTTGGGTAGGTTCTCTGATCCTCCTCCTCTTGGTCCTTGGGACTTCCAGCAGAGCCACCCTTAGTTCAGACCTGTCCCCTTTCAAACCTGCAACAATGCGGCACCACCAGATGTCCAGGTGACCTTTGCAGCAGCTCCTGGGTGTGAGCATGTGCCACAGTGTCAGGCTGCTGCTGGGGACACAAGTCAGCAAAGGCCCCTACAGCCGAACTGCAGCTGGCTGGTTAAAGGCCCGGCTTATATTCCTCCACACCCCTAGAGCGCCTCTGAGGCCTCCACCCCAACTAACCCCAAGTCAGTAAGTGATCTGAGCAACTCACAGCTGATGGGGATGGCCTGGCACTCGGTAACTGCGGTCTACCAAGGGGCCTGCCCATCCTGTGCCCTATCCAGGGGAGCCAGATGGTGGGGCAGGAACTTCAGGCCCGAGGGATGCCATCACCACCACCAGCACCAGCACCAGGACATCCCCACTAACTCTCTTTGAGGACCTACTAAGTGTAGGCCCCACGGGGACCTCATATCCCTTGACTCTCACAGAAGCCCACTGACATGTGACTCTCAAGGTTCCAGAGCCAGGAAGTCACAGCCTTGGCATTTTACCTCGAGGTCTGGGCCAGATCCCCTGCTCTTCACCTCTATCCCATGTGACCATGGAGTTGCTATCACATGCTGGAGGCCTTGCATGGTGCCACCAGCTTGGAGCAGACCCCCAGGTCCTCTCTAAGCTGGCTCCCAGGCTGCCCAGAAGGGGAGCCAATAGGGGTCTGAAGGCCTTGTGGCCTCAGATCCTGCTGTGGCCCTGAAAGCAGCCCCAGCACAGCTGAGAAAAGCCCACAGCCCTTCAGAGCCAGGCCCAGGAGCATCACAGGGACGTCCAGGGCTCAGGCCAACCTCGGGGGCTGCCACCCCAGTGGGAATCCATGGTGTCTCGTGACTGTCATCACTGGGGTGGGGGAGGGAGAATATGAAGGAGAAGGTAAAACAAGTGGCACGCTGAGTTGCTCTAGGCCCTTCTCTAACACCAGTTCAGGCCCTTCTGTCTTCCTGAGATGGCAGGAGCTACAGGGGTAGGTAGGTGGGGCCCAGACTCGGGCTTCTCACCCTTCACTGAATCCCACCTCTGCTCAGGGGCCACGTCTTAGATTCTGCCACTTTGGGCTGAAGGGCAGAAGCTTGGAAGTTGGGCACATGGTTTCTCTTGAAACTGCAGTTTCATGATAGGCCCACTATTTTAAAAATTCTAAAAATTTTTTTAGTTGTTGATGGACCTTTATTATATTTATTTCTATGCAATGCTCAGAGTTGAACCCTGTGCCTCACACGTGCTAGGCAGGGCTGAGCCACAACTCCAGTCCCCACTATTTGTCTTAGTTGTAGGATTTTTGGAGACGTTTGGGGCGGGGTGGAGGTAGGGGCCTCCATGACCCCTGTGACCACTGCATCATATCACTAGTACTACTAGTCCAACCTTCCTGTTTTAGGTTAAAAACAAAAACCTAGCACCCAAGAATATGGCGTGGGCATTGTGGGCATTTGCTGATGCAAATAAAGCTGAAGTCGGCCGCACCCCTCCAGCTGCATCCTGGAGGCCCAGTGGGGAGGGAAGGTGGGGGGTCCTTGGCCTGGAGATGGGGAGGTCTCCTGCTTCAGGGGAGGCTCCGTGCTTCTGCTGGGAGGGGTCCTGGGCAGCCTGGGGTACTTGCTGGTCCCTGGGGGTGTTGAGGGGAAGAGGGGCTCAGTGCCGTACTGTTCCTACAGGTGTAGACGGTGATGGTGTAGATGACCTGCGTCTGTGTGTCCTGTTAGGCTGGGCCACCCTGTGAAAAGAGTCAGAGATGTCCTCTTTGGTGGGCGTGACCTGGGGTATCCAGGCAGTCACCATCAGTCTGGCCTCCTATCCCCCAGTCTTCTCATGTGACATCAGGGAAAGACAACCACACCCCATAACTCAGGAATCGCGTCTGTGTCCAAGTGCAGACTACTCACAAGCCTTGTTGTCACTTGAGGCAATCGATATAAGGGACAGTTGAAAAAGGCCTGCTGTGTGGCAGCATTTACTGGGAGGGACCCCCTACGGATGCAGTCCCCTGACTTTAGAGAAGACAGGTCAGCAGATCACCTGACGCAGCAGGGAGAACTCATGTCCCTGGGGCCCCATGCACATGGGTTTCCTGGCTCCCGAGGACCCTTCCCAAGAGCCTACCTTGGAGGGAGGGAGTCGAGGCGAAAGGGCAAGGTGCCAGAAGCCAGCGTCTTCCACCATGGCTCTGCCATCTTCGCCTGCCAGGTCCTGGCCCAGCGCCTGTGCCCCTCTGTGAATCGAAGGCTGGGTAACCTGCAGGGGGCTTAGCACCAGCCTGTGCTTCCAGAGCGGAGCCAGGATTGGTGAGTGCTCCCGAGGGGCGGAGCCCTGGCGCGGTCCCTGCTTCCCTCCATGGTTTGGAAAACTGAGCTTCCCTTATTTCTGCAATAAGCCTTCACCCCATTGCCCTATTGGCCTGCAGACACATCTCGGCCTCCCCCACAGCAGTGGCTCCCCACCCTAGTGGCACTAGAGCCATCCAGGGAGCTTTCTACAACATTGGTGCCTGCACACTTCAATTAGCCCGGGGTGGGGCCAAGGCCAGCTTGTTCTTATAGGCTCTGGGGTATTTTCTAAGGCATGTGGTCAGAGCTGAGACCCACTGACCCAGATGTTGGTAGCTGCGGGCAGGGGGTGGTAACAGCTTAAGGGCCCCAGTGAAAACAGCTTCCTCCCTCCTTTCTTGTTGCCCCTTTGTCCTTGCTGGTGTCCACAATGCAGCGGTGATGGTGATGTGTGCTAGGTCCCCGGGTGTGGGTCTGAATGGCTCCTGTGAGGACTCCATGTCCCTTCTCTCCTGGTATCCGGCGGGTGCCCAGAAGTGGTTAGAATTAGTGCACCCCAGTCCTCCTGTGCCCACCCACTCCCCAGAGGCGCCCGCCCCACTTGGGTCTTAGCATTCCAGCTGCGCGGCTCACGGAAAGTGCAGGAGGATGGAGATGCGTGGAGAGATCCGCTCTGCCGCCCTCATCCTTCTGCCGGCTGCGGTTCCCCGGCAACCGCCCAGCCTGACTCCAGATTGGAGTTCACATGATCCTGCTCAGCTCGGGAATGGGCAGCCTCCAGCCGGGGGGTTTTCTAGACAGAGCTGGGAGGTTGGGTCTGCGCGTAATCGCGGGAGAAAGAGCCTGTCCCGGCGAAGGGGTCACCCCGGCTCCAGCTGTGGCAGGAGCCCAGCAGGGCGGGCAGAATCCGAGCAGCCTCGTCCCAACTCCCCACCCCCTAGAGGACGCCCTCCCTTCGGATTCCAGGAGTAGCCGAGGCTGGACTTTGCTGCCTGCCCCTCTCCTGACTGCAGAGACCACACTGCCTTCCCCGGGGAGCCAGAGCCTCCAACAGAGGCTGGGCAGTGCAGGACCGGCCCATTGGTGGATCAGGAAGTCAATCTCGTAGCTCATGACCTGCATTTTAAAAATTGAAACAGAACAGAAAATATCAGAATGCATGGGCAGTAGTGGGGTAAGTGTTGCTTGGGGAAGTTCACTTCTCTGGGTGTATGTGTGTGTGTCCATGTCCCAGTGTGCTGGGTCAAGTGCACAGCATGTTTCCTGCTATAGTTTGTGGTCCAAAAAGCTTAAAGGCAGCCCCTCCAGTGCATGGGCGCCTGGGTTCTGGGTTCTGGGTTCAGATTCCCTCTGACTTGCTGTGTGAGCTTGGGGCGCTTCTGTGTCTAGCCTCTGTGGGTCTCCGATTCTGGGAAATGGGTTCATATGACTCATGGGGACTTTGTGAACCCTAAGAAGACGGAAATTTCAGGCCATTCCAAGGACTTCAGAAATGAGACCCTATTGTCTTGTGGGAGTGAGGCTCTGCCAGGTAAAGATGGGACTGAGGAAAAAGGCAACCTGACTCCTGCACCTCCCTTAGAGGGACATAGTTTCTGATTTTGAGCCCTTTTAGGAAAGGAAATGGCCAGCCCCAGGGAGTGGAAGCTGGGCCAGCAGGAAACTCCCCAGCTCTGAGGGCTGGGGACCCCCTCGAGCCATCCCTAACGTGAGTAGCTGTCTGCGGGTCTGAGTGTACCATGGGAACGGGGTGGGGAGGTAGGTGCTGCTCAAACCCAGCACCTAGGCTTCTCCACCCCTGACTTGGACCCTGCAAGAGACCCCAGCCCCTGTCAAGGAGGCATTTCCTCCTTCTGGGGGCTTAGTTTCTCTTGGTCTTTGAAGTCCTCCGAGACCCCCATGCTGATTAGCGTTTGTCTAAGGATGTGCTTCCAGGCGTGAGTCACTTGCTGCAGTTTTTCTCAGTTTCTTAGCTGGATGGTAAACTGTCCTTTTGATTCTTTTCCACCACCCCCTCCCTGGTGGGAGACCAGGGATGAGGCTAGGTTTTCTTTCCTCCGAGGTTGGGTGGAGCGTCCTCCAGGTTCAGGGGGTTAGCCCAGGACCTCACCTGCTGGTTCTTGTGGTGACTTCCTGGGGCCTGGAGTTTGAGCCTTGGGGTGGAGGGTGGTTGCTGCCGTCATCCTGTTAAGTGGTCAGAGAGCAAGGTTTAAAGGAGAGTGTGGGCCGGTCCAAGTTCAAGACCCAGCCTGCTGCCACGTCCCAGCTGTGGAATCTTAAGCAGGTTGGTTCATCTCTCTGAGCCTCGGTTTTTCCATCTGTGAAGTGGGGGCTGATGAGCGTGGCATGGTTGAACGTATAGAAACACACCTGGCAAGCGCAGGGCTCTGGACAGGCGTGGCCTGGCTTCCCACCCCTTTGTTTTCCGCTTGGAGAACTCTCTGCGTCCAGTGTGGATCAGAGTTCTTCAGAAGACCAGGAAGGGAAGGGACACTCCCCGCAAGGCATAGTTTCCATCTGGGGTGCCTGTCCTTGGGGAGAGCTGGATGTGAGAAGACTGAGTGATAAAGCAGGACCCTCTGTCCAGCTCAGGGAGCCCAAGCAGAGAGCCACGGAGATTCTGCCTTCTCACTTTCCTGTTTAATTAAGGCCATCTCTGATCCGGCCCCAAAATCTCTACCACTCACCCATCCCCCACCCATCTACTTACCCACTCATCCATCCCCCACCCATCAACCTGTTCACTACCCATCTACCTACCCACTCACCCATCCCCCACCATCTACCTACCCACTCATCCATCCCCCACCTGTCCACCTACCTATTCACCCATTCCCCACCCACCAACCTGTCCACTCACCCATCCCCACCCATCTACCTACCCACTCACCCATCTTCTGCCCATCTTCTTACCCATTCACCCATCCCCTTCTCATCCACCTGCCCATCTATCCATCTGTCCGCCCATTAACTTGTCCATCCAGCCATCTACTCCGGCTCATCACCCTATCCATCAGTCTATCCATCCATGCATCCACCTAGCACCCACCCACTCACTGACCCTTCCACCCATTTATCTATCCACCCATCCACTCATCCATCTGTGCACTACTCCTCACCATCAGTGTACCCGCCCACCCACCCTTCTAACAAAATCATTTTTGAGAGCCTGAAGGACCAGGTACTGAGGAGCTCTCAGATTTGTCCCCACTGTTCCCCACTCTAATTAGCTGTCAGTTGCTCCAACTTCTCCTTGTCCCCTCCCTGGCCGTGCCTGCCTCATCCCTAGATCCTGGCATGCCAAGCTACTCTCAGTTCCCCAAAGGTACTCATTCTCTCCCTCTCACACTTGATGTGTTGCTCACGTTTTCCACAGACAGAAACTCCCCTCTGCTTGGGCAGCCCTTCCTCCTTTTCTTGGTCATAGCTTAACTGCTGTTGCTCAGAGCAGGCTTTCCTGACTGGGTAAGGCCAATGGACTCCCATCAAATCCATGCTCTTCTTATGAGCATGTTTCTTTTTTCTTCTCTCCTGCCTCCTAAGGCTAAAAGCAACTTGGCTCTAGTATGGAGTGGAGTGCCTTCTGTATAATAGATGGTCAACGAGTATTTGTTATATGAATGAATATGTGGATAGATGAGTGGATGGATGGATAGGCAGGTGCATGGGCAGATGGGTGCATGGGTGCATGGATGGGTGGATGGACAGACGGATGGGTGGATGGTTGAGTGGGTTAATGGAGGATTGTAGAGCCCCCAAAGCAGTGTATGACTTGGGTTAGATTTGTATCTTAGAGGACAGCTTTGAGGTGGTGAAATGGAGACAGGAAGCCCAATAGGAGGCTGTTGCTGTGACTCTGGGAGGAGTCTTGAGCAAGCCCCTCTAGGGTGCTGGTAAAGAGGAGATGAGTGTGGCCGACACTTAGGAGACAGAAATGGCAGAATCTGGTAATGAACTTAATGCTGCAGCTGAGGACGAAGGAGGAAGCTGAAGGCCAGTTATCCTACCTGAACAATGGGGCAGGTGGGGACATCCCTTCCAAGGGCAGGTACGTGGAGAAAGCGATGGACCCAGCGTTTGCTCATTTTCCAGGCCCACCCTTTTCTCCACATATCTGTTTTGTGAGGGCAGGAGCTGCCTGTGCAGCCTTCAGCCTGGGTGGAGGCCTGGGCTCATCTGGGCACGATGGGGTTGGGATTGCAGAGGAGATGCCATCCCACAGAGAGTGTGTGGCAGGGGAGATGCCCGCAGCACCCACTGGACACCATGTGTGTGGCAATAATTGGTGTGTGTGGCATGTGGCATTCCTGTCTTCCGAGCTTGGAGGTGCCCTGAGGCTGGGAGCCCCTTCTTGTTTGTCCCTCCTGTCTGGCCTGCTGTCGTGAACATTGTACCTGCTCCACAAATTCTCATCCCAGTATGAAAGTACTAGACTACCTGGCCAGCTGCTCTCTCTCTCTGGACCTCAGTTTCCACAGAGCTGTTGTGAAGATGGGACAAGAGGACAGAAGTGAAATGCTCTGTAAACAGTAAGACTTTGCAAATAAGAGTATAGGCACTTGGACAGTTTCAGTCACTGTTCCTTGAGAGCCTAAATCAGGCCCAGGGCCCTGTCCCAGTCCTGCTCACAGGTTCTGCTGGGCTCTGGCACCTCAGCTGCCCTGCATTGGGAACACACACAGGACATGTGAATCTTCTAGACTCTCCTAGTGCCTTGCTACTCAAAGTGTGGTCCATGGCTCAGCAGCCCAGCTACATCTGCCTCACCCAGGAGGTTGTTTGAAATCTAAAACCTCAGATCCACAGAGTCCAGAAACTGGAGGATGAGGCTCTACAATCTGTCTCAACAAACTTCTGGGGGATCAAGAGGGGAATCCAAGTTCAAGAACTGCTAGTCTTTTTTGCTCCAAAATGAACGCAGGCAGTGCTTTAACCTCACTGTAGTGAATGCTTCTTCTTGGCTCTGAAGACTTGAATATTTCTGACTTTGGTTACCAGATTTAACTAACTGCTGCCTAGAAAAGAGGAAGCTGAGAACCATCACCCTGCCCCGCCCAGCCCACACGTCCACACACTCACCACCAGCAAACAGCAGACTTCAGGCCTGGTGACTACCCGGGAATTTCCAAGACCTGACAGGACATGTTTTCAGGGTGGCCTCGTTATCCCTATTTTATCGCAGTTGGGGAACCTGTGTTTATGATTGGGTTGTACCTGCCTGCACTCCCTTCCTCTCGGCACCAGAATATAGAAGTGAAAGACAAACACAGAAAACTCCAAGTGCATGATGGGCAGGGGTGTAAAAAGGTACAGCCACTATGGAACACAGTAGGTTGGCCCCTCAAATAACTGAACGCAGCACCCCGCAAAGATCCAGCAATTCCAACCCTGGGCATATGCCCTAAAGAACTCAAGGTGGGGAACTTGGAGAGATCTGTGCATGTCCAAGCTCAGAGCAGCAGCGTTTGGAATAGCCAAAGGCAGAGGAAACAATCCGAATGTCCCCTGATGAATGGACACATGAGTAACAGGTGGTGTGTGCATATGTGAGCATTTTATTCAGCCCTAAAAAGGCAGGAAATCCTGGCACATGCTACAACGTGGTGAATCTTGAAGACATCATACTGGATGAGAAAAAGCCAGGCACAGAGGACAAACCCTGAGTCCTCTTGCTCCAAGGACCTAGGTAGTCAGGTCAGAGTCGGAGAATGGAAGGTGGCTACCGGCCTGGGGAGTTAGTATTTAATGGGTACAGAGTTTTGCTTTGTAAGATGAAGAGCGCTGGGAGGAGGGAGGGAGGGCGACGAGGGTGGTAGACAGTGCAAACTCTCTGAATCCCACAGAACTGTTCTCTTCAACTGGTCAGGATGGCAAGTTTTATGTTGAGTGTGTTTTGCCACAATTAAACCCACAAGAAGCACCCTCTCCGTCACCATCACAGGGGTTCCAGGCTGTGTCCTAGAAAGGAGAAGAAAGGTGAATCCAACCGGGGGTCCAGGTAGGGGCTCAGGTGGGGCATGGAGTCCTGGGTTCTGGCGTTGACGTGACACTCCCTTCCTCAGGCTAGCTGGGGCAGGTCACTTCCTCTTTTGAACCTCAGGTTCCTCACCTGGAAAGTGGGAACTGGCATTCATTGACTGGTTCTAGAAGAAGCTACACAATTCAAGCGATGGGGAGACAGCAGCAAGCAGGTGGGTGAGGCCTCTAGCGGAAGACAAGGAGCAGTGACCGGCAGATAAATAAACAAGATGGCCAGAGGCGCTGCGCAGAGCAGCCACAGGGTGATGGGCGGTCAGAAGCCCAGATCTGGCAGAAAAGGTGCTGGCACTGTGGCGGGGGTTGAGTGGGGAGAACCTCAGGAAGAGGCTCAGCACGTGCAGTGACCACGGCAGGTGGCTGAGGCACAGAAAGCTGGCCAGCCATGGCTGCAGCGTGTGGGCGGTAGGTCAGGTGGTGGGAACTGGAGTCAGGTGGTGTGGGCCTTGGAGACCTGGTGAGGGTTGGGTTTTCCTCCAGGTGTGACAGGAGCTGTCTCACAGGGATCTGGCCTGTGTTTTAGAAGGCTCGCTGTGGCTGCCATGAGTGGGGGGCTGCGTGGGCAAGGTGGGCGCAGAGCTGGAGGGGAAGGGGAGCACTGAGGGAGGGGGTGAGCTTCAGGGAATGAGCTCATGGTGGGGGCAATGTGGGTGGAGGGCTGGGGAGGAAGAGGAGGGGGGCTTGGCCCTGGAGGGAGAGGCAGGGATTGGGGTGCAGGTAACAGAGGGTGTGGCTTTGGACCAGACCCATCTCTTGCTCATTTTATGAACACTTATGAAAGCTACTGTCCCTTTATCCAGGAACAAGGAATATACAGTAGTGTCCCCTTATCCAAGGGGTACGCTCCCTGGTGGATGCCTAAAGTCACAGATAGTACCGAGCCATGGATTCGCTACGTATTTCCCGTACATACATAAGTACCTTAAAGTTTAATTTATAGATTAGGCACAGGAAGAGAAGAACAATAACTACTAACAAAATAGAAATGTAATAGCTCTACTGAAATCAAAGTTACGCAGGTCTCTCTCACTATCTAGCCGTGCTGGGCTCACCCATCTTCTTAACCACAGCCAACTGTGGGTAAGAGAAACCAGGGATATGGAAACCACGGATAAGGGGGCTACTGTGCTTGGATAGTTACTAGGTGGAGCGTGATTTCAGAGAAACTCCTCCCTCCTCCACAGACTCCCAAGTCCTATGGGTCTCCAGCCCCTTCCTTCCCAGCAGCGCCCCCTGCAGGAGCTGGCAGGAAGGAGGCTGTGGAGGGAGGCAGCAGGCGGGGGCGGGGCAAGTGGAGGAGAGCTTGGCTCTGGAGAGAGCTACCTGGGAGATGGAGTCCAGTGGCCTGAGGCTTGATCATGACTCTGAGGGCTTTCCCCCAGGGCCCGTGGGTCTCAGCCTCACTGTGAAGTGCAGGAGGGCAGGATTGATATCTGAGGGCTGCTTAGTTCTGACCCCACCTGTTGAGAATCTCCAGCCCTGTAGGTGGAAACGTCTCATTGGGGGTCCACATCAATTATCGGCTGAGGGTGGAGCGAAAAAATCTTTACCCCTCTGCAAAGGCACACAGTACATAAGGAGAAACACAGGGGATCTGCTATTGAGGTTTCAGGGGAGGGTGGTTAGACGATAAAATGTCAAAGGCCCTTTCAAGGAGTGATAGGGAACAAAGGTTGAAAAAAATGCTGATTGAGACCCCATGAGATTTTTTTCAGCTGAGAGCGTAGTATTCAATCAATAGAGTCATTCTGACCTTTATCACTTTGATATGTTAATTGTAGGCTTACAACAAAACATTTTATTCTATCTTGTTCCATTTTTTTTTTGTGTGTGTGAGTGTGTGTATCCAACATCCTCTTTGTGAAATTCTCCACGATGTCAGTTTTCCACTCGTTCTAGAGGGGTCACCACCTTTGACTCCTGTCCTAGCCCCGTCGTGCTCTGCATTTCCCTCCCATCACTTGGTATGGTCCTGACACCGACCCCTGAGGGCAGGTGTCCATAGCTCTATGTTCCAGGTGAGGAAACTGAGGCTCAGAGAAGGTAAATGTGGCGCAACCTGGCAGTGGCTGGCCTGGCCTGGCACTCTTTGCTGAGAAGCACCCAGGAATCCGGCAGTGACCTTGGGGAAGCTCTGCTTCTGTTTCTTACCAGAGAAAACTAGTATGTAGACAAGGCTGAGCCTTTTCTGATGCTGTCTGGAGAGGGCCTGGGGTCTGTGACCTCAATCATTTTTTTTTTTTTTTTTTAGAGAGAGGATGGTACCAGTAATTGAACTCAGGGACACTCAACTACTGAGCCACATCCTCATTCCTATTTTGTATTTGATTTAGAGACAGGGTCTCACTGAGTTGCTTAGTGCCTTGCTAAGTTGCTGAGGCTGGCTTTGAACTCACGATCCTCCTGTCTTAGCTTCCCGAGCCACTGGGATTACAGGTGTGTGCCACCACACCCAGGTGTGACCTCAGTCTTAATGGACCTAATTAATACACTCCCAGAGTGACGTTTATTGCTGTAGACAAGGACCCTCACTTTTGCATATAAGTTGTGATTGATCTTTGGAGAGCTGGGGTCAGGATGGGCTCCTGCTCCAAGGATCTCCTGATCTCACTTGATACACTGAGGGACCGGGAAAATAAGAAAGGGACAGAGAATAAGGAAAGACAGAAAAGGGGACGGGGAGCCATATGCCATGTAACCCATTCAGATATTCTAGTTGCATTGAAGTTGATTGGCTGGTTACCTCCTCCTCTTCTTCATCTTTTGCTATCAGGGATTGAACCCAGGGGTACTTAACCACTGAACCACATCCCTAGCCCTTTTTACTTTTTGTTTTGAGATAGGGTCTCATTAAGTTACTTAGGGCCTTGCTAAGTTGCTGAGGCTGGCCTCAAACTTGCAATCCTCCTGCCTCAGCCTCCCAGGTTGCTAGGCATGTGCCGCCACACCTGGCAGCTGGTTCCTCTTCTAAATGAAATCAGTACAGCATGTATAACAGTGCCTGACACACAGTAGGCACTCTATAAATAGCTACTATTATTCTAAGCCTTTTCCGACCTTTGACTTGCAGGACCTCACCGGCCACCAGTGATGCCCAGCCCTTGATGTAACTTGAGCCCCACCTTCTCTCAACAAGATGGCAGTGGGGAAACTGGCCTAGTCCCTGAGCCCATGAGGGGTGAGACCCCTTCTGGTCCAAAGATGAGAAACATCACTGTGGATAACTCCTCGCTGAGCTGCACCATTGACCACACCATCCACCAGACGCTGGCCCCGGTGGTCTACATCACGGTGCTGGTGGTGGGCTTCCCGGCCAACTGCCTGTCCCTCTACTTCGGCTACCTGCAGATCAAGGCCCGGAACGAGCTGGGCGTGTACCTGTGCAACCTGACGGTGGCAGACCTCTTCTACATCTGCTCGCTCCCCTTCTGGCTGCAGTACGTGCTGCAGCATGACCACTGGTCGCACGGGGACCTGTCCTGCCAGGTGTGCGGCATCCTCCTGTACGAGAACATCTACATCAGCGTGGGCTTCCTCTGCTGCATCTCCATCGACCGCTACCTGGCCGTGGCCCACCCTTTCCGCTTCCACCAGTTTCGCACGCTGAAGGCGGCCGTGGGCGTCAGCGTGGTCATCTGGGCCAAGGAGCTGCTGACCAGCGTCTACTTCCTCATGCACAAGGAGGTGATCGAGGACGAAGACCGGCACCGCGTCTGCTTTGAGCACTACCCGATCGCGGCCTGGCAGCGCAGCATCAACTACTACCGCTTCCTGGTGGGCTTCCTCTTCCCCATCTGCCTGCTCTTGGCCTCCTACCAGGGCATCCTGCGGGCCGTGCGCCGGAGCCACGGCACCCAGAAGAGCCGCAAGGACCAGATCCAGCGGCTGGTGCTCAGCACCGTGGTCATCTTCCTGGCCTGCTTCCTGCCCTACCACGTGCTGCTGCTGGTGCGCAGCCTCTGGGAGGCCAGCTGCGAGTTCGCCAAGAGCATCTTCAACGCCTACCACTTCTCCCTGCTCCTCACCAGCTTCAACTGCGTGGCGGACCCCGTGCTGTACTGCTTCGTCAGCGAGACCACCCACAGGGACCTGGCCCGCCTCCGCGGAGCCTGCCTGGCCTTCCTCACCTGCTCCAGGGCCAGCCGGGCCAGGGAGGCCTACCCGCTGGGCGCCCCGGAGGCCTCTGGGAAAAGCGGGGCCCAGGGTGAGGAGCCCGAGTTGTTAACCAAGCTCCACTCGGCCTTTCAGAACCCCAACTTGCCCAGAGTGGGAGGGTCCCCGATGGGCGGGCTGGCCTAGCCGGGTCACCCACGTAGGGGCTACATGAGCCCGGAGCCTTTAGCCCAGGGGACTGTGGTCCTGAGCTTGCTCGCAGGCTGCCTCCGCTTCCACATGCAGGTGCCTCTTTCTGCTGGGGGGAATGGTGGGCCTGGGCCGCAGCCCTGAAGCCTGCTCTAGCTGGCCGAGCCCAGGGGCCCTGTTGAGTGTGGGAATAAGCCCCCTCTGCCCCTCGCTGGAGCTGCTGGAGGGAGCAAGACAGTGAACGGTCACTTCCAGGTTTGCCAAGAGCAGTTGGCATGGGGGTGTGGAGTGTGAGGGCCTAGGAGGGGACAGTGGGGACCTGGGTCTTCCAGGGCCACTGTTTTCACAGACGACACCTGTCCAAATGTACCGCTGTTACCTGATGACAGGACACACAAAGCTGTATTGTCACCATTAACACTTAAGGCCCACTGCACAATGGGGTGGGCAGGGAAGTCTGGAAGGGGAGACGTAAGGTGAGGCATCGGAGGCCGCGAGGTGGACATAGGGACAGTAGTGGAGTCACAGGCAGGGGAGAAACCCCAGCTCCAGCCACCCCGCGCCTTTATAGGGACGGTCAAGCAGATTGCTCAGGCCTGCAGGACACACTCCAGGGCTCCCCAGAGAGATGCCCGGGGCCTCCAAATAGTCAGAACCGAAGCTCGGGTGTGGGAGCTGGGCCTGAACCAGAGCGTCCTCAACAAGTTCCTGACACACATTTCTCCTAATTAGCTTTCTGTGTCCATCTGCCCAGAAGTGCCAGGTCAGGAGTCCAGGGTGCAGAGAGAAGAGTTAAAATGCCAGGGTCTTCATGACAGTTATATGCCAAGACACACAGCTGAGGTTGGGTTCATGGGACTGCTAATGGTGTCCCCTTCCCTGCCACACATACTGTAGAGAGTCCAGCAGTCTCAGATAGGTGGGCAGCATTCTCTCAGAGTTCTACAACAACCACACACACACACCTCTCAGCCACAGGCCTGGGGCACATCTCCACTCTGGTCTTAATGGCTCCTTCGACCAGGAAGAGAGGTGGCCTGGAGCTCACCATACCTGTTCTCCATCCCTGATCCTCTCCCAGGTGTCCCATCTCATCTACCTGGAGAGGATAGTGGGCCCTCAGGACTACATAGCCCAGGGCACTGATAGTCCTTTTCTGTCCTGGAGGGCTGGGTATAGGGCTCATCTCTCCTGCAGCTTTACACTGGCCATTTTGGAAACTTTTGCAGCAAAGTTTCTGCTCCCTGAGTGCCCCACCCCCCATCATTAAAGGTCTTTGGAGAACATCTGGGAGGAGTCCCATGTCCAGCCTCACCCCAGGGACACGGCTTCTACAATGTGCCAAGCACAGCCCTGCCCAGGTGAACAAACCAAGGGCCAGAAGAGCCACTTGCTGCCCCAGGAGACCTGCACCCTTACAGAGATGCCAGCCCTTTACACTGCGGGTTGGGGGTCCAGGACCAGCTCTCCCTTCCCAGGGCATAGGCTTTGAATCCCTTGAAACCAAGAGGCTCAGTAGGCTGAATCCTGGACTAGAACGACGGGCAGGAAGTAGGTAGAAGTTTTCTGGAATCAGAAGAATCAGTAGATTATTTCTGGAATCTACTACAGGGTGGGGGAGGACAGCGAAAATGCCATCCTCAATCTTCCTCCCTCTTCTCCCCAGACTCCAAGAGGTTGATCCTCTACCCTGTGTTTCCTAACCCTCTGTGTTAGTCAGCTTTTTTGTGTCTGTGACTAGAATAACCAACAAGAGCAACTTAGAGGAGGAAAAGCTTATCTGGGGTTTCCAGTTAATGAGGTCTCAGTCCATAGACGGCCAACTCCATGGCTCTGGGCCTAAGGCAAAGAGCACACCATGCGGGAAGGACCCAGCAGCAGAAAGCTGCTCCCCTCTTGGTGGAGTCGGGAAGCAGAGACAGAGAGCAAGGAGGAAGGAGTCTCAGGGACGATGCACCCTTCCAGGACATGTCCCCAGTGACCCACCTCCTCCAGCCGAGCCCTACGCCCCAGTTAGCGGTCAGTCAGTCCATTCAAACTAGGATGGACTGACTAGAGTCTAGCCCTCATAATCTAATCAGTTTCCCTCTGAATATTCCTGCATTTACAGGTGCCTTTGGGGGACACCTTGTATTCAAACCATAACACCTTCTACCAGAGGTACCCAGAGGCAGATAGCCTGTGATGGATGTGCCCCAGGGAAAGGTGGTGACTGTGGTCCCAGAGCTGCACTTGGCTTTGACTGGGCAGCCCCTGCTCCAGCTCCTTCTCGAGGACCTCCAATGACCCCGGAGGTCCTCTTCCCCTTCCTGAAGGAGGAAGGGACCAGGTTTAATGGTGACAGAAATACCTGCACAGCCAGGAAGAGCCCAGCCCAGGATCTTTCTGGGGCAGTGGCATCAGTTGATCTCTCCTGGGCCCTTTGTCCACTGGCATGGACTGGGATGGACTGAGGGCTGTTCCATTTACCATCAAGAGTTGTATTTTTGTATCATCCTCCCTTTTATGCCAATTACATGTGCGTTGGATGGTGTGATGGATTTATGTAGCATTCAGTCTGTAAATAAAGCCAAGTAACCAGGAGTGGGCAGCAGTCCTTATGGGGGAGGGGGGTCTTCCAACCCCAGAGGAATCTAGAGGGTTCTTGAAGCACCCAAGCAGAAGAAGTTCCAGGACTGACCTTCTCAGAGAAAGGCTAGAGCAATTGGAGGATTTGCTCTTGACCACGCAACAGGTGGTGAAGGTACTTCCTTAACGACCGATGTTGTTGGGGAGGCCCACAGTTGACCGGCCTCTTCAGGCTGGAGTATCCTCTAGGCAGTGGTGGACTCCATGGACTCCAATCAGTAAGGATTAACTGCTATCCTTGGAAACATATGTTTTGATTTTGGCCACTTACTTCTCTGGATCAGGCTCCTGGAGTCCTGGAGTATTCCGGAAGAGTGGATCCTTCTTCCAAACAGACTTAAGTAAGAACCTTATTGGGGATTAAGATTCTTTTCTCTCCCAAGAAGGGGTGGTAGAAAAAGTCCATCTGGTTTGGACTGAAGGTGGCAGAAGCCATTAAAATTCCTTTCTTACTCACTCGTATTGCTTAGCAAGACAGGGGCTCATCTTCCTGTTTATACAACCCGTCTGTGGGGAGAAACCTTCACACAATACACTGCGGCTTCCCTCCAGCTGGTACAACCAAAAGAGAGCCAGAATCTGACCCTCTTGGCTCCTCGCTTTTCTGAAAAACCTACTTCTGGCAGCTGGTGATTCTGCAGCTCCATTCCTGGCATTCATCTGGCAACACAGTGGCCTTTGATGGCATTCATCCTGGGGTCATGTGGTGCCCAGCGTTCTGGAGAAATGGTGGGATTTCAATGCCATTTGCTTCAACAGGCATCAGAATATTGCTGGATTAGACATTAGATGCCAGTGCTGTGAGGTAACAGGTCAGGACATTCCGGCTCCTTCATTGTTAAGCATCCCCTCCACATCCCTCCAAAATCATGGTTCAGTCTCTCCACGGACACCACCAATGACAACTCACTAGTATCCAAGACAAGTAACTCCAGGGTTTGGCAGAAATATTAGATCCTAATGAGCCAGAGTATCCACTGGCCTTGACTGTGGCTGCTGAAGCCATGTGGTCTTTTGGATACTGGGATTTGAAGACAATTCTCATATCCTACTCTCAGTGTCAAACCTTCCAAGCTGGTATTAGGCAGGGCTGGGGTATATTGCATCCACAAACCACCCGCCCCATCGCCATGCCTCAAAACAATGGGGCACGATCATGGGGTATAGCTCAGTGCTAGAGGTGTGCTGAGCAAGCCCAAGGCCCAGCTTCAAAACAAAGTTTATCTCTTGTTCACGCAAAGTCCCATGAGAGGCAAGTCTTTCCCCAAGTGATCACAGTGATTTAGGATCCTTCCGTGAAGTGGTTCCATCTTCTTGGGGTTTTCTATTCCCATCCACACAGGAGAAAAGACACCAAGGAAATCCCTCACAGAGGTTCATATCCAAGTCTAGAAGATGCCACACCAGCAAGAGCTAAGACTCTGGACAGAGACCCCACCCCAACTACTTCCCCCAGGTACACTGTATAGAGAGAACTGGAAGTTACCCCAGACCCATTCCCTATCTACCTGTGTTTTACAGGAGTGTCAAATCCAGTTACTCACGTTCCACTGGCCAGATCCCAGTCGCATGGCCCCAGGTTAACTGAACTTCAAGGGAGCCCAGGACAGGTAGTTCTCCTGTGCATTGGAGGAAGAGAAGGCAGAATTGGTGAGAATCTGGCCAGTCTTGGACAGACAACTCTCTTCAAGTCACTGCCACTTAACAGGCTTTGAGCTCTTACTTTTCTGTTCCTTCATTTGAACAAAATCCACTTCTTCAAATATGACCCCCAGATCTGAAGAGAGACCAGGTGAGTCTGACCTGCCCAGAGGAGGAAAGGACCAGGTTCCGTTTCTTTACTTTTGACAGCATTCCACGTGGCCGATGTCTGTTGAGTTCATGCAAATTACGGGTAAGCCACATCTTCACCACCCTGCCTAGAGAGCAGCGAACGTTATTGTGGGGCCAGCAGAAGCCACCTGTATGAGCAGGAGTAGCAAATGCAATGAGCTGGACCAAGGCTGGCAGTGAGAAGGACCCATGCAAGGAGGCAAGAAGGGACCCCAGAGGAATGCCTTTCCCAGCTGAGCACTGGGCATCACTTGGTCAGACAACATCAAGAGGACCAAAGACCCCCAAGCCCTTAGAGGGCTCACTTGCCTGCAAGTCCCACTTCCTGCAGGGGCTGTATGGGATGCACTATCTCAAGGTCCCCAGGTCCCCAGCTTGCCTTTGAACATCCAGCGCATCCTGTGTACCAATCACCAGGATTCCCTCCTCACGACACTCCTGGAAATGC
This sequence comes from Marmota marmota marmota, assembly GCF_001458135.2. Taxonomy (NCBI): domain Eukaryota; kingdom Metazoa; phylum Chordata; class Mammalia; order Rodentia; family Sciuridae; genus Marmota; species Marmota marmota. Next base: position 56,372,254 of record NW_025999900.1, on the reverse strand, counting down.
CCAGTGATGCTCAGATGTCCCAAAGTCAAATCTGGGTGGCACCATCTCTAACCCTACAAGACCATTCCCTGTAGGTCGCCTCTTGTCCCCGTCACCTGTCTCTCCAGGCTGCGGCCATGCTTGTCTTGCCATTAGAGACATAGATACCAGCCTTCCCTCAAGTAGAGACAAGACTAGGACACGTTTGAGTAAAAGCAAGCGAAACTTTACTAAAGATCTGAGCAGGAATCATATTGTGGAATGGGAAAGTCTTAAAACTGCATCTTGGAAAGCAGAGCTCCAGAGGTCCTTGGGCTGACCCTGCTAAGGGGTCTCCTCCTGACCCTCCTTGCATCTCAGCCCCTGCTGCAGAGCCTGGGCTTGCCTCTCCCTGCAGGGGACATTGGGATGCCCCACCCAGAGTCTAAGACTCCTTGGTCTTCTCTTCACTCAGCCAGGTCTCAGCCTCTTTCCCAAATTTCTGCCCACAGTGAGGATAAACTAATCCATAGTTAAGCCTCAGCCTGCTCCGTGTTGGAATAGAATTCCATTACTACTGCAAAACCCAAGGCCCACGCGTGTCTTCCCCCAAAATGTGATTCCGAAGAACATGGGCATCTTTTCCTCTTATAGCCATCAAGATTTCAAAAATGTCAGGGTACCGTCTTCATCAGAGCCTCCCACCCCACCCCTCATGACATGGAACTCTATGTCCCAAATCAAGGACAAAAATTATAACTGGAGGAAAGGTGGCCAGGGAATTTGGTGTGGGTTCACAGAGAGCTGTGAGGTCACAGGTGGGGACTGAGTGCCTATTCTGGGTGCATCGCCTGATGCCACACCAGCAAGAGCCAAGACCCTGTAGGTAGAACCCCTGCAGAATGACAAAGGAGGTCTGGACAGAGACCCCACCCCAACTAATTCTGCCCAGATACACTGTATAGAGAGAGCTGGAAGTTACCCCCGACCCATTCCCTATCTACCTGTGTTTTACAGGAGTGTCAAGTCTGTAAAAAAAAGGAGGGCTAGTTCCTTCTTCACGATGAATGCACATTAAACCAGCATGTTGAATAAAATGAAATTAAACAGGCCCAACAAACACTGGGAGGCCTCTCTGGTGGCCAGATGCCCCTCCCCGCAATCTGAATGAGTCAGTGTCACTCAGCAGGGTCCCACACAAGAAGCTGTCCTGGTCCAAGATGTGAGAGTATAATGGGATATGGTTGGTGACTCAGTTTCTGACTTTGTTGGAAAATGTGCAGCTGGAGTTGAGAGAGGGGTAGAGTGGGCTGATCAGAGCTGTCCAGGAGGACTCTGACAGGCCTGCACCCTGGGCCCTGAGCACCCTTGGGCTCCAGGGGTGAACTGCCCTATGGTGCAGGGAGGCCAAGGGGCCCCGCTCAGGGTGGGGATGAGGAGATGGGTAGGAGGTGGCAGTGTCAGGGGTGAAGAGGACAAGACAACCTGGGAGGTGATGGCTGGAGGAATCTCTTGCCTGAGTAAACAAAATGCTATTTGAAAAAGAGCATTTTAAAATTATAAATATTTGGGTGGGTGGTGAGTAATCCTTCCCTAAAGCCCCAAAGCAGTCAGTCATTCACTGGGGTCCTCCTAAATGACGGGCAAGAAGCTTCTCTGGGTGGACTTGGCATGGGAGCTTGGAGCAGCCGGTGTGGAGGAGGGTTGAGAGAATGTGCCAGGGTCCCAGGAACCAAAGCAGAGACTGGGAGCCCAGAGAAATGTCCCTCCTGGTACTATCCCCTCCTGGGAAGCAGACTTGCAGCTTCCTGGGCCCGTGGTGAGCTTGTGGCTCACCCAGGACCAGTGTTGACTTGCAAGGCTGCCGTGGGAAGAAGCTGGGGGTCTCGGGGAACTCTGGATGCAGGCTGGGCCACTGGGGAGGAACTTGGCATGCATGTGACATTAAGGATCACACATGTGCTTTGGTGGTGTCCACCAGCTTCTGATCATCTCCGTGGACACTGTGGAAGGGGAGCCCGTCCACCTCCATGCCTAAGACACCCAAGCCTCCACTCCAGACTCTGGGCGGCACCAGGATGTCCAACATTTTTGCTTCCTGGAAAAAGAAAAAAAAATGAGGCAGAAGTAGAAGTAGTGGAGGGGGAGGGGAGAGGGGAGGGAGAAGAAAGAAATATATAGATCTCTAAGAGGAGGAAGGGCCTTTGACTTCAGGTGCCTTTTTCTAAGATACGATTTTGGTTAAAAATACCAATGCCAGGCTGGGTTTGTGGCTCATGGTAGAGCCTCGGCTAGCATGTGCAAGGCCCTGGGTTCGATCCTCAGCACCACATAAAAATAAAATAAAGATATTGTGTCCATCTACACCTAAAAAATAAAATATTAAAAAAAATACCAATGCCACTGGAAATCTCACCGTGAAACAGTGTGTCCTACATCATGCCTCATTGGTCCCCAAGCCCACTCCCCGAAGCCACCGCTTGGCTACTTGCAGGTAACCAAATCCGACGCTCTTACAGGCCTGCATCATCCACCCCAGCCCCCCACCGGGGCTGGGGATTGAACCCAGGGATGCTCTACTTCTAGGCTACACCCCCAGCCCTTTCTATTTTTTATTTTGAGACAGGGTCTCACTAGGTTGCCCAGGCTGGCCTTGAACTTGGTCCTCCGCCTCAGTCTCTGAGTCGCTAGGATTACAGGCATGTGTGCACCTTCTTAACAAACACAAAGAGGCTCTCCTTCTACAGGTGCAGGGTGGACTACCTTCTGCCAGCCCAGCCAGTGGCCTGATTGTGCTAACAGGCCCCACTCCTCCTGAGACCCACTGTTGGTCTCGCGGGCGGCATGTGCCAATCCTGCTGCCGCCGCCTTCTAGGCATTTCCCAGGTGCATGTGGGAGATCTGGAGAGAGCAGAGAGAGAGCCGAGAAAATGCAGCCCAGGGCCCCACAGGCAGTGGCTCTGGAATCAGAGGGATCTGATGTGGGTCTTTCCCGACAGGAGGTCCAAGGCTCTTTGTGCCTCGGGGTTCTCATCTGTGAAATGGGGCTGTTGCTGCTGATGGCGGTAGTGACCCCTGCTGCAGAGGCTGCCTAAGGGTTTAACAAGTTAGTGGAAGGAAAGCTCCTAGCACAGCCGTGGCACAGAGTAGGTGCTTACAAAATGAGGATGATTACTAACGGGAGGCCAGGGCCACGGGCCTTCAACACAGAGCTTTCTTCTTTGACTCACTGGCTGGTTAAGGTTTGAGCCCCCTCTTTCTTTTCCCCTCTAAAAATAAGGTCCCAAAGAACCACTTGTCTAAGCCACTAACACTCCTGTCCGCCGCCGAACAGAAAATGGGTCTCAGGACATGTCCTTCCTGCTGCATCCCCCACAAACACGGGAGGCGAGAGGAGGAGCCCCAGGAGCCGAGCCCAGGGAGCGGGCAGAGGTGAGCAGGGCGCTCCCCTTTCTGTGCAGGCAATTGCTCATTCTTCCCCCATCCATCTGCTTGAGTGAGCCCCTGGGTGCCGGGCCCTGACCCCAAGAGGTGAGGAGGTGAATGTAACCGGCAGTCACAGTACATGGGGGTCACAGCACAGAGCAGGGACACCCAGCCAGTTTTTGGGGGTGGCTTAGGGGAGATTCTATGGAGGAGTATTAGAAACGGAATGCTTGGGTTCCCCAGATTCATGTTGATTCCCCAGTACTCCATGTGTTGGTATTGAAATTGGGGCTTCGGGAGGTAATGAGGTTACGAGGGTGGGACCCCGTGATGGGATTAGTAGCCTCCTAAGAAGAGGGACCAGAGCTCTCTCTCCACTACATGAGGACACAGGGAGGAGGCAGCCAGGAAGAGAGCCCCCACCCAGGACTGAATCTGTGGCACCTTGAAGTCAGACTTCTCAGCCTCTAGAGCTGAGAGAGCTAAAGGTCTGATGTTCAAGCCCCCTAACGTATGGTATTTTGCTTTAGCTGCCTGAGCTGACAAGACACGGGACAAGCAGGGCCAGAGGTCATGGCAGAGTAGGAGGAGGGCCCTTGAGGACACTCTCATACAATAGGAGGTGCTGGCAAATGTCACTGAGGAACTGTCTCTCACGTCTGCCCTGAGAGCCTGCATTTCCCTTCTGCCTGGGGCCAAGGCCGAGTCTCCCTGTGGGAGGGAGGCCGCAGGCCTTTCCACATCTGCACCTTCTCATGCAAGCTCTTTGTTTGGGCTTTCCCCATTCTCCCCATTGGCCATATCCTCTCTTTGTGGAGAATACATCAGGGACCCTGGGGCCACTTCCTCCCAGCCCACTGACGGACCTCTCCACTCTCACCCGCTGGGACCCAGGGAGGGCCTTGGGGTTCTCCAGGTGCCTGTGGTCAGCCAACAGGTTAGGAACCGGCTGGTGCTCAGCTTCTGAGAGCCACAAGGACTAGCCAGGCCAACAATGTCTCCCTGCAAGTTTCCAGGGATTGCCCAGACCCCACACCATCTTCTAGGAGGCCAGTGGAGGCATGGTGGTAGGAGCAGGAGGCAGAGCCTCTGAGGCTGCTGCACGCCCAGACTGAGGACAGTGGGGCAGCAGAGAGGGGACAGAGGACCAAAGTGAGGCCGGTGCACAGGGCTTGGGGCCTCACTTGACATGGATGGGTAAACAGGCCGAGTGTGTGGCACCGCTGCTCAGTCACACTGGAGCGTGGCAGACGGATGCTGCGGGGTGGGAAGCCCAGGTGCACACCTAGAGTCTGAGGTAGGAGGCTTGCCTGAGCCCAGGAGTTGGCAGCCTGGGTAACACAGCAAGACCCTTCTCAATAAAAGAAACCAAAGTTATAAGGACGGTGCTTTGAAAGTACTGGAAAAGAACAGGAGCCCAGGATGAGGTCAGACACCATGTTCCTGTCTCTACATCATCCCTCCATCCATCATTCATCCATCAATCCGTCCATCCGTCCATCCAACCACCCATCTGTCCGTCCTTTCTCCTCCCACCCTCCCATGCACTTGTTCGAGATCTCTCATTTCCCAAGGATCTTCCCTGTCAGGCTCTAAAGTAGAACAAATGTCATCCTTTGTTTCTCCGAGAGCCATGTTCCCTCATTGTGCCACTGAATGACGTGTGACTGAAGGGTCCTCCTCTGTTCCCAGTCCAGGGCTGATAGAGGTCTGCAAATGTAGGGGATGTGTCACATGTGCCCACTCACCAGGGATGCTCGGTGACACACCTGGAGCAAAGAGGGAACGGAGGGGTGGGCCCTCAGTGCCCACAGTGCAGCTAGTGTTATAAGAGGCCTGGTGCTGGGCTCCCCTCCCCTGGCCAGGTTGAGGAGGGAAGTCCAAGAAGCCTTCCCTGGTGCTTACCCCAAGAGCCCCACTCTGCTGCCCAGGAAGTGGCCCCTCCTTGTGCTCTCTTGCAAAAGGCTGGCACAAGAGTGGCCAGGATGTGAGGCAGGTCTGAAGGTCAAAGTGCTCCTTAGCCCTTGCCTTTGGCACAGACAAGGCACCATGGGGCCCGTGGGAACAGGCTGGGCGTGGAGCAGGCTGGGCGTGGAGCAGGTTGGGCGTGGAGCAGGCTGGGCGTGGAGAGGCCGGGGAGAACCAGCTGGCCATGCTGGCTGGGGAGGCAGCTCACGTGCCTCTGGGGCCACACAGAGGAAAGAGACACACCCATAAGCTGCCACATGGCTCCTGGAGGCCCAGCTCTGCTGACCCACGCTCTGGATCAACTTGGCCTCTTGGCCTTCGCTCTCCACTGGCTGTGGCTGCTCAAACTCTCCTCAGCACAGGCCACCTACTGCCACCACCAAGCCTGGCTGAGGGTCCCCTGACACCTTCCCTGGCCTGACTGAGGTATAGAAAGGACCTTCTCATGATAATGAGGACCACGGCTGGCATTTATCAAACACTGACTACATGCCAGACGCTGCTCAGTGGTCACACACCGGACTCCATAATGACCCAACGTCAGCTCTCTCGCCATCTCCACCTTCCCCTAGAAGGGCGAGCACACTGAGGACAGGGGACCTGTGCGAGTGTGTGAGACTGAGCCCAGAGCCCAGGAGCCACCACGACACTCACCTAGGGCAGCTTCACATTTCCAAAATGCTCTTAAGTCCCAAGAAACAGAGAAGATGGCCACCAACTGCAGGAGACAGCTAGGCCTCCACACCCTGCCTCCCCGGACCATGTGGATTCAACCAACTGCAGATCAAAAACATGTGCTTTTCACATTGCATCTGGATGGAGCAAGGACCGACGTCCTCCTGGTTGTTATTCCTTGAGCCGTACAGCGCACCGGCTACTTACACAGCACTTAGCCCTCAGCAGGGATCATGAGTAATCGAGAGGTGATCTAAAGTACACGGGAGGGCTCTCAGAGGTGACGGGAAAATATCACACCATTTTATACATTCATACATTTTATACAAGGGGTTGACATCTGCAGATTTTGGTATCCAACGGGGGCCCTGGAACCAATTCTCTTGTGGACCACTGTGCAGAGAAGAAATTGGTCCAGGTGTGGGGCTGTGGCTCAGTGGTAGAGCGCTCGCCTAGCACGTGTGAGGCCCTGGGTTTGATCCTCAGCACCACATAAAAATAGATAAATAAAACAAAGGTTTTGTGTCCACTACAACTAAAAAAATAAAAAGTAAAATTAAAAAAAAACACACACAAGAAAGTGGTCTGGCTGGCCTGGCTGGCTCCCTCTGAGGCCCTCAGTGGGCTGAGGGGGGTGTCCATCCAGGGTCCTCTCCAGGTCTCACCTCAGAAGCCTTCAGTCCTTCCCCACCCAGAGCTCTGTCACTCAGCCACTCCACAGCACCCTGGCCCCCAAGATGAGGGGTGCCTGGCTCTCTAGTCCCCAGGCTCTGGGTCCTCGTGTCCCTGGCCTCAGTCCCTCCTGTGAGGTGTCATCAGTTGGCTCTGCCTCTGGCAGCGTGGGAACGTTCTCCAGTGTCTCACCTGCCTCAAGGAAAACCCAAGGACACCGCCTGCCCTCACTCGGAGGGCCCCTAGGCCGAGGGCCAGAGCGGGTGAGGTGTGCCCTGAAAGTGGCTGCCCCCTGCCCGGGTCCTCAGCATAGCGCCCACTCCTGCCACAGTCACCAGACCCCTGAGAACACCTGTCCCCGAGGAAGGAGATCCTACTTATAAGCAACTCAGAGCAGAGGCAAGGGACATTTCTCTGCCCCAACCCATCAAGCTTTGCCACCAGCTCAGGCCACTGCTTTGCCTGGTGGGTACCTCAGGATGGCCAGGGAGCCCTACTGAGTGACCTGCAGAGCACTCGTCACTGCCCCTGCCCAGTTGCATGACCCTGCACCTTAGCTTTTATGGGTCCTGCTGCCCAAAGGCCCTTCCCACCCTTCCTTCCCTCATATCCTCCTCAGCCACGACCCAGAGCAGGGCCACCTCCTCCAGGCTGCCTTCCCGGAACCCTCTGAAGGCACTAAGTGCTCTCAGAGCCCCCACCACTGTGCACACTGCCATCCTGGCTCCCGTGCGTCACTCCTCTGTGGTCCCTGAGTCCCCTCCCCAGGGGCCACGTCTGATTCCTTATTCTTTCCCAGAACAAGCCTGGGCCAGGCCCCAGGAGGGGCTCACCAAACGCACTTCTGCTTTTAGCAAAACATGCCCTTTATTTCCTTTGAAAAAGTGGTGCATTGTTAATGTATTTATGAAGGTCTGGGCAGAAATGCAAACGGAGACTTTTCCATCCCTGGAGGGCGATTGTGGACTGTGCGACTTTGTCGGGTGGGGTTATGCCTTTGTGTTTGTGGAATCAGGAATCACGTGGCAGGCAGCCCCTGAGTGGCTGTGTGCGTGTGTGCGGTTTTGTTGTTTTGGTTTTGTTTTTTGCTTTTTTTCCAGTTCCAATTCAGGAAGTGTAAAGAAAGCCCAGAAGGTTCTCTGGGCCCCTGTGGAAGACCATCCTCCCTCCAAGTGTGAGTCCATCTGTCTGAGCCCCACATCCACCCCTCCCCTGGCATTCCCAGGAACTGGAAAATGTCTGAGTCACATCAAAAAAGCCCAGAGTCTGAAGTCAGAGAGACCTGGCCTCTAATCTAGTCTGAAGTCAGAGAGACCTGGCCTCTAATCTCAGCTCTGCCTCTTCGCCGGGTGTCCTGGGAAGCCACTCCACCCCTTGGAGCCCTGGGTGCCTCCTCTGGAAAACAGGCACCACAACACCAAGTCCAAGGAGACGTCTGGATTAAACAGGCAGGAGAAAGAGGCAGAACCAGTGGGGAGACACAGGCAGAGGAAACAGGGAACAGAGAGGGCGCATGGCCGAGAAAAGAGGCAACAGCCATCTTTGGGATGAGGGGCCAGTCAGAAGTGAGGGGCGCATGGCCTCAGGCCCTGGCTGGCTGGAGACCTGTCACAGTCGCCCTTCCCATCTCAGCTGCTGTTCCCCAGGCTGGACGCTCCAGGAGCACCTTCCCCTCTGCAGACCATCCTCTCCCATGGCCTGGGAAACAGCCCCCCTACTCCGGGGGCCCCACGTGTGGTGGAAGGAGCAGCATCAACCTCACCTGGGGACTGGGGCATGCAAGTTCTCTGTCCGTCTCCGACTCCTGAATTCGGAACCCTGAGGGCAGGCCCGGCCTCGGCAGCTCTGTTCCTAGAGGCTGGGCACCGCAACTCCATGGAAGCCCTGCCCCACCCACTGAATCAGCCAGGCTTCCCCAGCCCCTGCCTGGGTTTCCCGCTGCTGATTGTTGGGAAAGCAGATAGAGACCTGCTGGTGACTTCCAGGATTTTTGGACATTTCCTAATCTCTTCCTTTTAAGGGACAAGCCTGGAGAAGTGAAGCCACAAGCACAGTACAGGTGCGGCAGTTCAGGGGCAGTGCGGCTCGGCCCGGCCCAGGGAACACAGCCCCACACTCCTGACGGGGGCCTGTGTCACAGGACTCTTTCTGGCAGGCGAGGCCACAGGCCAAGGCCAGGAGCTCTTCCTTGTCGGACGGGCATCTGTTCTTGAGACCTCTGCCTCTTGGCCTGCTTGGTCTCTCAGGGGGCTGAGCCATTGTCTGTCCTCCCCCCCAGGAAGTCTGTGGGTATGCGAGGCCCCCGAGTCTTCTGCTTTCGGGTCAAACACCCAGTGCCCTCCACTTTTTCTCATGGTTCTGGCCCTCCCACCTGTCAGGAGCTCACGGGTGAAGTCCCATCTGACCCAGGCTTTGGCCCCAATTTCCCGTGGTCCAAATCCCCCTGCACATTCCCTATGTGGCTGCCCGATAGAGACAGACTCGTGGTCTTCATCCTGTAAGTCAGACCCATCAGAGTCTCTCCAGGCGGGCGGGCGGGACTCCTCTCTGCGAGGCATGAGGACGGAATTGGATTCTGGAATCAAGGTCAGGCGGCAGGACCCGCCCAGGAGGACCATGGAACTGAGGTCCAGCCCCGGGCCTGGCACAGCACTGCCAGCACCTCCTTCAGGGCTGGCCACCTCTTGCGTTCTCCCACCTGCAGAGGAGATTCCACGCAAGTCAGTCCTGCGTGTGGCCGTACCTGCCTCTGCCCTGGACTGCAGGGCTCATCCACAACTGCACGCGGGCGACTCTGTTCCAATCCTCCTGCTCAAAGTCCGCAGCTGCTCCCTATTTCCTGTCAGGTGGAACCCTCCGGGAGGACGCCTGGTTCTCTTGGACCTGGCTAACATGGTATCCCTCTTGCAGGACTTCTCAGTGGTCCCAGCGTACTTGGAGAATTGGACAAAACTTTGGATCCTTGAGCAGAAAAATGCATGTACAGGAACAATTTTCAAAACCAGGCTGGTGTCTCAGGACCACCTCCTTGTGCATCTGGGACGAAATGCCCTCCTCTGACACCCGTCACATCCCACTGCCCAGAGCCCTCTGCCCAAACCAGCACTAGACTCATCCTGGCCTCCCAGCCTCTGCCTTCCATTCCTCTCTCCTAAGCCTTCACATCCAGGTGATTCCTTCTAGCCCCGCCCCCAGGATTCTTTCCCCACCTTACCTGCCCCCACGCCTTAGCGCTCATCTCACCCCGTGGCTGCTGGGGGTGTCACCTTAGAGACAGGGCTCATACCTAGTGAATCAGAACGCGGCAGGTCAGAAGGGCAGCCAGGGGAGTTCTGCTGAGCCCTCCAGGTGAGTCTGATTCAAGCTAAAATCCGAGAACCACTGCTCCAGACCATTTGGGTTACAGACTGTTAATGATCAGCCAAGAAAAAGGCTCAGGTATGAAGCCTAGGAGCCCATTCCAGATCTTTCTAGGTTAAGCAACTCTCCAGTGGCTGGTCTCCCACAGCTACAGGAAGCCTGCCCTGCTTTCTCGGAGGCTGTAGGGGACAGCCCTGTCACCCATCACGGGCTTGAAGAGCACCCAAAGCATCCTTCTACCGCCGGCTGGCTGGACTGGCGATATGAAGTAGGTTCAAAGGAGCTGGCTGTGTCAATACCTAAGAGAACGGTGAAGAAACCACGCAGCACACGAGCCTAAGTTTCTAAGGCAGGACCCAAAGGTCAGCTCCAGCGCTGGAAGGAGCAAGAGAGCGAGCACCCGGATATCTTTATTTTTATAGGGGGACACACAAAAGGAGGTTCGATGGAATGTTCTATCCAAATTAGGTGGGGGGGATCAGGCTTCAGGGGGTTGCCCATCCCCCTCAGGTGACGCCCAGGTAGGGCTTGAAGCAGGCCCCGTTGCCGAGCGAGGGAAAGGGCACTTGCCCTGCACAGCTGTCGCGGATGTGCCAGACCAAGACCCCCACCACTCAAGGGTGGGGAGCAAGCTCAGCCAGGGGTGACAGGGGGCTCCCCACATCCCTCCATCAGCCAGCACTGAAATTCCCCAGTGTGGGGACCATCCTGCTGGGTGTGTCCGAAACCAGCTTGAGTTCTCCATTCTGTTGAAGAAGGACACAAGAGGAGCCTGCTAAGCTCTAGGTGCTGGAACATCCAAAATGAAAGAGCACGTCTGGGTGCCAGTGACTCGGGGGGCCGAGGCAGGAGGATTGCAAGTTCCAAGCCAACCTGGGCAACTTAGTGAGACCCTGTCTCAAAATAAGAGAAGAAAAGGTCTGGGGCTGTATCTTAGCCGACCCAGAGAGAGACGTGGGGCACACGCAGACGGAGGGCACCTGGCAACAAGAGGCCGCAAAGGATTATGGGAGCACTGAGGGGGCTGCCCATTCCGACTCATTCAGCAATGACTCACAGAAAGTGACCATTTAGCGTGGGCCTCACAGGCTGGGCAGAATTTGGACTGAGGGTATTTCAGGTCACAGACTCGTGGTTGGTACCCCAGTGAGTGCAACGCATGTGGCGGGAACACAAGGCAGACCTGGTGGGCAAGGACCACGTGGTAGTAATGCCACCATGTTCCCTGATTCTAGGATGTGTGTTTGTGACCTTCATATCTCTGAAATTGACAAGTGCCTTACAATCACCTCACAGTCGTCCCTGTTGTGTTTTCTTCCATTAGTGCAAATTAGGCAGTTCTTGTCCCCAGGGGAGAGAGTGCCTTGCACTGATTGATATTTACAACCCGTGGTACTGTGGTGAAGGCCTTACGTGTATCAGCTCCTGGAGTCCTCACAACACACCTGTGAGGTCAAAGTATTATTATTATTCACAGTTGAATACCTGGGAAACAGGCACAGAGGGGCTAAGTGACTTACCGACGGTCACACAGCTATTAAGTTGTGGACTTGGGATGTGACTCAGGCTGCTACTCTAGAATCTGTATTCTTTTCCCTTTTTTAAAAAAATCATTTAAGCCAGGTGCAGTGGCGCACACCTGCAATCACAGTGCTGCGGGATGGGGAAGTATGAGGATTGAGAGTTCAAAGCCGGCTTCAGCAAAAGTGAGGCTCTAAGCAACTCAGTGAGACCCTGTCTCTAAATACAATACACAATGGGGCTGGGGATGTGGCTCAGTGGCCGAGGGCCCCTGAGTTCAATCCCTGGTGCCCTCCACAAAATATCATTAAAAAAATTTTAATTGTGTTAAGAAACACCTAACATAAAAAAAAAAAAAGCCGTTCCCCCTCTTGTTCACACCACAAAAGCAGCAGAGGAGACTCCAGTGATCTCCAAAGATGTGGGTAAGTGGCGGACGCTAGCTGGGTGTACCCATATTCAGGTCGGCTCTGACACTTCCCACCTGGAAACAGCACCAGACCCCACAGACCCATGAGCCCGCCCCTCCGCTTCAGATGCCTTTCCAGGCCCCAGGCTGTCTGACTGACAGCTGTAGATCTGGGTTCCCACACCCCTCATGGGCTCCATGGTGTGTCGATGGGTTTGCAGCACCCAGGGACACACATTGCCTTCCTTGTAAAGGATGTTACAGATGAAGAGATGCACAGGGCAAGGGGCGCAGGGGGAGGGATGAGGGGCCTCCCTGCCTCCCAGGTGCACCACCTGCCAGGACCCCGACCCGGCCATGGTCAGCCCCTGTCAAGTCCTCCCTTTATCCTTGATTTTCTCAAGTATGAACGCAATGCCTAGGGGCAGGGCTTGAGGCATTTATCCTGATCAGTGCTTTCTGAGCTTCTAGGTCTGAACGGTTTGGCATTATTGCTTCAAATATTGCTTTGGTTTCTTTCTTTCTTCTCCCTCTGGCCTCCCAATTAGCATAACTTACACCTTTTGTAGCTGAACCATAGTTCCTATATATCCTGTTGCGTTTACCTTTTTCAGTCTTTGGTTTTCAATTTTGGAAGTTTATATTGCCTTGTTTTCAAGCTCAGAGAGTCTTTCCTCATCCGTGTCCAGTCTACTGATGAGCCCGTCAAAGGCATTCCTCATTTCTGTCACAGTGTTTCCATTTCTGTCATTCTAAAACTCTTTCTTAGAATTTCCATCTGCCTACATTTTCCATCTGTTTTTTTCCTCCACATTTGTAATTGGTGCACTATAGTTGTACATAACGGGGGGATTTCTGGTTACATACATGTGTATTCACAAAACATAACCATATCATTTAGCAGCATCTTTCCCCAGTGCCTTTTCTATCCGTCTGTTTTTGCATGTTACCTACTTTTTCCATTAAATCCTTTAGCCTATTAACCACATTTACAAAAAACAACAACACAACCAAACAAAACTCCTCATCTGCTAGTTCCAACATGCTCAACTTCGGTTCTGATGCTTGTTCAAACTCTTTAAACTGTGTCTTTATGTGCCTTGTAATTGTTTGTTGAAAGGTGTACATCCTGTACTTGGTAAAAAGAACTGTAGTGGGCTGGGTGGGGGGCATACACCTGTTATCCCAGTGAGTTGAGACACTGAGTCAGGAGGATCGCTAGTTTCAAGCCAGCCTTAGCAACTTAGTGAGGCCCTAAGAACTTAGCAAGACCCTGTCCCCAAAATAAAAAAATTAAAAGGACTCAGGATGTGGCTCAGTGGGTTAAGCACCCCTGGGTTCAATCCTCAGTACCAAATAAATAAATCAATAAATAAAAAAGAACTGCAGTAAATGGGCCTTTGGTAATGTGGACGTAAGATGTGGTAGGAGTGAAAGTGTTCTGTAGCCTTGTGATTCTATCTTAGTCTTTCAGTGAGTGTATTAGCCATTTTCTTTACTATGATGAGATACCCAAGGCAGACTACTTTATAAAGAAAAAAGTTTTTGGCTGTTGGTCGTAGAGGCTGGAAGTCCCAACAGGATGGTTCAGGCTCTAGTGAGTACCCTTGCCCCCATCACTTCATGACAAGAGTGTGTGTGTGTGTGTGTGTGTGTGTGTCTCCCTAAAAAGCCACCAGGATTCAATCATAGGGGCTCATCCCTAATGGCCCAGTCTAACACTTCTTGAAGGCCCACCTCTAAACATTATAGTTGGAGTAAGTTTCCACCCTCTAAATGCTATTTATGACCTAAGAGTTATTTTAGGGCCTTGGGTGTTAAACCCCTGCAGACCACAGCAGGGAGCGGGTGCCCCTGGACCGTGACCCTTACCAGTGCTGCTCGGTCTGTCCATCCCCCTGACATGGGGCAGAATACCACCGGGGCTGGGGCTGGGCTGATTGTGGCGGGATGGTTTCTCCTGAGGCAGCTTGTGTTAAGAAGAACAGAATGTTCTGGTATATTTCAAAACAATCCTTTCTTCCTCCCGGGCCAGCAGCAGGAGGGGATCCCCTGATATTTGGTGGGAGCAGCTGGTTGAGCTCCCAGAGGTAAAACTCCCCCAAGCCTGGGGTCCCCAGAGTTCTGAGCCCCCCCCCCCCCGCCCCCGTTTGCCCACCGAGCCTCAGGCAATTCCCCAATCAGGGTTCAGGATTTCCTGCCCTGGGCTGGACCCCGGGGCCTTTGCTCCTCCAGGTTGATTTTGATAAGGAAGCCAGAAAGAGCCTTCGGAGGGATCTGGCAGATCCCGAGACTCGTGGGGAGGCCAGGGAAGAGGCCTTGAAGGACTGGGCACTGGAGGGTTGGTCCCCGTGGAGAAGGGCAGCAGCCAGGAGGGGCCGGGTAGCCGAGCCAGGAGTCAGCGGAAGAGGAGATGGGAAGCCCTTGGCCTCCTGCGGACCTTCCCAGGTTGTTTCCTTCCTGCCCACCACGTGGTGGCAGCTTCCTGGTGGCCAAACCTGCCTTTCGCTCACGGTCTGCCCTGCGGCCCCCCACGGCTCGACCACTGCCCGTCGGTTACACCTGTCTGTCAGGCCTCACCGTCTGCCTCCCAAGCCTGGAGCCATGGTCTGTGGAGTGGGATCCACTCGGCTGGGACCCAGCCCCTGCGGCGGTGCCCGGCACACAGTCAATGGTGAAATCTGCATGAGAGGCCAGGGCTGAGAGCCGGGGCTCCCCTGCCCTGTGCCCTCCAGTCCCCTTGCAGAGAGGAGCTTACGGCCTGGACCGCCCACTGCAGGTCCCTCACTGGGGGCAGCTGGCCCGCCGGACAGCCAGCCACATACTTACCAGCAGTGACAGCGAAGTCTGCCCCCACATCACAGGTGGTGACCTCTCCACAGAGAACGTGCCTCTTCCCGGCCTCCTTCACTCTGCCATCCCAAGCTGGTCGCCTCCATCCCGACTCCTGAGGGGCAGGGATCTGGGGTGCACAGGACCAGGGTGAGAGGGGGGTGGTTGTGCGGCCGGGCAGCCCCCACGAGTGCCTGGTTGCCTCTGGGAGGGCTGAGAGGTGGGCTGCGCGGTGGGCTCTGGCACTGGGGATTGAAGCCTGAGCCACACCCCGGCTTTTCTTTCTTTTAAGACAGGAGCTCACCAAGTTGCCCAGGCTGGATGTACTTTTTGACAACTTGTCTGAAAAGACATTGCTTTTCCTTCAGGTCTTCTAGAAACTTCTCTGTTTAGAAACGAGTCCAAATCTGGAACTCACCAGAGCATGGGCATGTCCCTTCTTGGGTCCCCTCTCCAGCCATGGGTGCAGCACCCTCTCTGCAGATGGTGAAGACAAGGATCTCCCCTTGAGGGGCTTCCACTCACTGAGCTCTGCTAGTGTGACTAGGTGGCATCTCACTGGCCGAGGACAACCATTCTAAAGGTCTCTGCTTCAGGAATGTGAAAGGGGCCAGGTGCAGTGGCACATGCCTGTAATCCCAGTGGCTCAGGTGGCTGAGGCAGGAGGATTCCAAGTTCAAAGCCAGCCTCAGCAACTTAGTGAGGCCCTGAGCAATTTAACAAGAACTTGTCTCTAAATAAAATATAAAAAAGGGCTGGGGATGTGGCTCAATGGTTAGGCCCCTGGGTTCAATCCCCCCCCCAACAACACACACACACAACACAAATAAAGAACATGACAGAGCCACCATAGGAGGTCTACTTGTCATCTGATATACCCTAATTGGGGGAGGGACACACACTCAAGGTGGCAGAGGATTTCTTTTTTTCTTTTTTTTTTTTAAAAAGAGAGAGTGAGAGAGAGAATTTTTTAACATTTATTTTTTAGTTATCGGCAGACACAACATCTTTGTTTGTATGTGGTGCTGAGGATTGAACCCGGGCCGCACGCGTGCCAGGCGAGCGCGCTACCGCTTGAGCCACATCCCCAGCCCCATTTCTTAATTAGTATGTTAACTTGCATAACAAGTTTTATGGTGGTCAAGATAGGAAAACCTGCTAAAAAGAATTAGCGGACACCTCCATCCTTGAAGAAACCAGAGTTTTGGAAATCCAGCAAGCCCTGCAGCCTGTATCCTTTGAGAGGTGTTCTGACACAGGACACTGATCCCGTGTCCAGGTGTTTCTGGAGGCCAGCTGTGGACTAGGTCAGCTAAGCCGGGCCTCGTGACATGTGCCACAGTCCCAGTGCCAGGTCCTCGGGGCTGAGGCAGGAGGAGTGCAGGAGATTGGGACCAGCCTGGGCCACGCGGTGACAGCTGTCTTGATAACCTTTCATGCTTGGTGTGCGTCCGGGGCCTCAGAGCCAGACCAGATTCCTCCTCCCGCTGCAGAGTGGGCTAACGCTGCGCTGAGTCCACTTCTAAAAGGGCTTGGGCTGTGTGGAATTCTTTGGGGGATGTTGGAGACACGAGCCCGACTCCCAGATGCGGCCAGAAGAACTAGACCATTGTGAATGACCACGTGTCTTCCAGTCACATCCTGAAAAAGTTTCTCAGAACAATGTTCTAGACCATGGCTGCCTGTTGCCTGGTGGAGAATCACGGCACCATGGGTTTCCTGAGGGGTAGACCAAGCCAGGAAGCGCCAGGGACCTGGGGGTGTCCTCGTCCAGGTTGGGGTGCCTTCCGTGGGAAGGGAAGGGATGCCAGCCGCTCCTCCAGAGCCGGGTTGCTGATTGTCCCTTGGAAATGGGAGACATTTTTCTTCTCCACCCTCCCCCCCCAGAACTGCCCAGAGTGACAGGAAACTTGAGGCCAGCCAGGCCAGCCCCATGGCAGGGCCACACCCGGCCTCTTCTGGGAAAGGCGGGAGGTTTGCAGAAACTCTCTAAGAGCCCACAAGGCTTTCATTGTCTCCTCAAAACCTCAAAAGTCAAAGGGGACTAATGAGGCGGGGACACTCTCAAGTGCTTGGATGGAGAGAACCCAGACACAGAGTGACAGACAAGGGCCTAAAGCGCCTGCCTGCCCCCGCCCCATCGGGACCCCCGCGGGGAGAGGAGCTGGTCTCCTGGGGGTTACAATAAAACTTTCAGAAATTCATAAATGCAGCATGATTCCAAACCAGTTCAGGGACCCAGAGTCTGGCCCCTGTTCCTAATTCTACCAGCCAAAGTAATTGATGAGGCACCTCGATGCGTCCCCTGCAGGGATCTTAAGAGGTCTGAATTATACAGTGGCTGCAGATCCTCTTGGAAAAAAATCAAGTTCTGTGCAAACACTAATTACCAGAGTTACATTGTCAGGGGTGGTCAGACTCTCTTCATCGACCTGATACACTAAAAATCGATGTTTCATGAATGACACACGATACATTCCATCCTATAGGACCCAACTAATATGCCAGCGTCTTTGGTTACTATTACTATTATTTTATTACTGTCTTCCTTACTGTAGAGTCAGGCAAATGGAATAAGTCCTGTTAAGTGTGGCTCCCCTTCCCTGAGGAGGAATGTCCTGAACAGTGGGATCGTTAGTGTCTACACAGGCCGTGATAAACAGAGCGTCTTTGGAGTGGAGAGCCATTGCACCCGCATAACCCTTTCCAGACTGTCTTCCCGGCCGACCAGAGGAGGTTTGGTGGAGTCCTCAGCGCCGCCCACTCACCAGCTGGAGAGACTCCAGGAATCCTCTGTGCTGCGAGGAAAAGGTGGTCAGTGGCATCGACCACGTGCTTGATCTTCATCCTCCCCGCCTGCCATCGGCAGCCCTCCCGGCGCTCTGTGGCCACCAGGTGGTCAAATCTGCCAGGGAGCAAGGGCAGAGGGCTTCCGGGGAGTGCGGCAGCCTGGCCGGGTCCTGTCTTTGGACTCTGTTATCCTGCTCTGTGCGGGGCCTCTCCTGGGACCAGGCCATCACGTGATCTTAAGATGCCCGTGGGGTCCTTAGCGATCTCCTTACTAGACCCGGAGGCTGCGAGAGCAGGAGGTCATGGTGACTGGGATGTCTGGGGGCCACTGACAGAGCCGCCTGACCCAGAGGTGGCCCACCATGTCCCCCTTCCAGGTTCTTGTTCACTTTACAGAAATAAAACAGAATTTGAAACAGAAAACGAAAGAATCAAACACTAGATGAACTTCCAGAGAGAGAGAGGGGGCGGGGGGGAAGGAGGGGCCTGGATGGCGTGGCCGGCAGAGCCACACTGAGTCCCCTGCCGGGTCCGCGTGTCACGGGCCTTCCCAGCCTCCAGCATGTGGGAGAGCCACCCGACACAGCACCGAGAGGGTTAGACAAGGAGGGGCACAGGAGGGTCTTGGCACAGAGCCCCACACCTACAGGCGTAAGTGCCAGCTGTTGCTGCTGTTGGTTGTATTTTTAGCAGGAATATGTTTTTTTTTTTTCTTTTTCGGTGCCGGGGATTGAACCCAGGGGCACTCAACCACTGAGCCCCAGCCCCAGCCCTTTTTTGTATCTGATTTAGACACAGGGTCTCGCTGAGTCGATCGGGGCCTCGTTAAGTTGCTGAGGCTGGCTTTGAACTTGTGATTCTCCTGCTTAGCCTCCTGAGTCACTGGGATGACAGGAGTACACCGCAGGAATATGGTTTTGATGATCCCATCATACAGTTGAAGCACATAGATGGTGTTTTTACATCTAAGTCCCCTCACGATGCAGTTCTTCAAAATCTCAACTCTGCCATGGAAAACAGTATGGATGTTCCTCAAAAAATTAAAGATAGAATTACCATCATATCCAGCAATCCCACGTCTGGGTATGTACCCAAGACAACTGAAAGCAGGGACTTGAAGAGGTTCACACCCACCCATGTTATGTTCCTAGCAGCATAACTCACAATAGGCACAGGGAGAGGCTGCCCATGGGCCACTGATATATGAACAGCTAACCGCACATGGGAATATTATTCAGCCTTGAAAAGGAAGGGAATTCAGAGACATGCCGCAACCTGGGAGAGTCTTGGACACTTTGCTAAGTGAAACAAGCAACTCACAAAAAGGCAAGACCCCCTTCTATGAGGCCTCTTGAGGAGTCAAAATCATACAGACAGAAGGTAGAATGGTGGTGCCCAGGGGCTGGGAGGAGGGGGATGGCAGTTGGTGTAGAACCTGTCCAGAGCTTCAGCTTGAGGAGAGGAACAGAGCTCTGGCGATGGATGAGGTGGTGACTGCACAACCTGTGGATGCATTGAACACTGGGAACTGTACACTGAAGAATGGAGGAAGCAGCACTCACCTGTCATCCCAGTGGCTTGGGAGGCTGAGGCAGGAGGATCCCCAGTTCAAAGTCAGCCTCAGCAACAATGAGGCACTAAGCAACTCACTGAGACCCTGTCTCTAAACAAAGTACAAAAGAGAGCTGGGGGTGTGGCTCAGTGGTTGAGGGCCCCCGAGTTCAATCCCAGTACCTTAAAAAAAAAAAAAAAAAAGAATGAGGGAAATGGGAAACAGGCTGGCGCTCAGTGGTGAGCATTGTATGTGCAGCTTGCATGAGGCTCTGGGGGTGATATGGCAACACAGTTTTTGTTATCTGTATTTTACCACAACATAAAAACCTTTTCCTGTAAAAGTTTTTTCTTTTTTTTTTTCTTTTGGTACTGGGATTGAACCCAGCACCCAAAAGGGGCATTTAATCACTGAGCCACATCTCTACCCTTTTAAAAATATTTTATCTAGAGACAGAGTCTCTCTAAGTTGCTTAAGGCTTCTCTAAATTGCTGAGGTTGGCTTTGAACTTGCGATCCTCCTGCCCCAGCCTCCAGAGCCACTGGGATGACAGGTGCGCACCATTGCGCACTGTAAATGTTTAAAAAAAAAAAAAAATCTCCATGCCTGTCCCTGTCCTTTGATTGTGCTGGAATGTCAAACATCCCCTGTGCCTTGAGGGGGTGGGCCACCAAGGCGGCCTCAGAATGTACTCCACAGCCCCCACTGGGAAGCAGACGACTGGGGAGGGAGGAGCTTGACTCAATATTAACATGCCAGCTTTACAATGCCACCATCATTCCACTACCCAAAGGAGCCAGGGTCCCCCAGCTGAAAGGATTTTCTATCTAATGAGTCCTGACCTGTGGTTTGAAACTGCTAATAATTTTTTAAAAATCCTCCTATTCCCCTCCTTTGTCAGAAGACAAGCCGCTTCTCCCTGCTGCCACACACCGGCTGTTTCCAGAAGTTCTGCGGAGCCCTGGCACAGCCCCAGCTCCCCGCCTCTTGTGACAGAGGGGCCCTGCAGACCACCTTCCGGGGCTGTGCAGAGGCTTTGCGGGGAGTGAGGAGCACGTGGGTGTTTCCCATCGGGCACTTGATCTGGGACCGGACACACATACCTGGGTGACTTGGGTCCCCGTCTCTGCACAGGACCTGCGAGCGTCTTCTCACCTTGGTAATTAACATTGGGATCGGTGTCTTCAGAGCACCTTGAAGAAAACGGCAAAGGGTGGACACATCAGGCCTGGTGTTAGGTTTTGGAAGTTCAAGTTCACTCCCCAAGGGCTCCTTTGGAGGGTCGTCAAGACCACTCTGGAACAATGTCCTCCTGCAGGACGCTGTTCAGTCAGTCCAGGCCAGGACACAGGGTGCTAAGGAAGCTCTAGGTTGGCACGGAGGAGCGTGGAGTCAGGCCAGCGTGGACAAGCACATACGCTGCATGTAAGACGCCCAGAACCCCACACGGACCAAGCCTGTGCCAGCCAGGGAGAGCGCTGGGCACACAGTTACGTGCCCACGGTGACAGTGTGCGGCCCTCCACTGGGCACTGGACGTCACACTCTCACTTAACTTTCACAGTTCTGTGGAATAAATACCATTGTTATTCCCATTTTATAGAAGAGGAAAACCAAGGCTCAGAGCTACTGAACAGCTTGGGCAACGCCAAGTATTGGGGTCAGTGTCAGGACTCCAGTTCTCACCCCAAGTTCCCACCTCCCCCCCCACCAACTGCATACCTTCAGGGAAATTCAAGAAAGCCCCAGAGACCGAGCCTTGGGTTAGGTACTTATTTGGGAGTGATCTCCAAGATGAATTTGGGTCTTGAAAAAAAGAAAAAAAACCCCACTTGCTCTAATTATAAAAATAAAACCGACTGTGGTAGAACATGAGCAAAATATACACAAACCCAGCTTTCGCCCGCCTATCTCACAGCCGTCTGGGGTGGAATCTGGTTTATTCGTGGGCCCAGGATGAAGGCTTCTTCATGTCGAGCTGGATGGGGACAGAGCCGGGGGCAGGGGTCTCCCGCATGACACTGCAGGCCTCCTGGGTCTGCAGGGCTCCTGGAGGGGCACCAGGAGGTATTTTGGAGGTGATTCGGCCATCTCCATAATCCCCATCACTGGCTCCTACACTGTCACGTAAGGGTAAGGCCACTTCTCGCTCCCTACTCTCTACATTAAGGCCACACGCTTGTGTCACAAATGCAGCCTCAGGGCAGGGACTCCTTCAGGCTCTCCATCCCTCAGCTGCCCCGGGCCCTCTGCGAGCCGCTGGGCCATCCCCGAGGGCCCGCGGGGCAGGCTGAGGTGAGGACCAGGGTCACCGCGAGAGGCCCTGCTGCGGGCCTGGCTGCCGCCCCGTCTGAGGGGCAGGCACGAGGTGGTCATCGGGGAAGGCTGGTCAGGAAGGTCCACCTGTGAAGTGATGGGCCATAACTGGGGGACTGGGGACAGGGGACAGGAAGTCACACAGGCTGAGAGCCCCAGCCCCTCCCTGGGCTGCAGGTGGGAATCTCGTCCACTTCCTACCAGCCACCCAAGCCCTGGGTGTCCCCCTCTGCCAAGTCACGCCCACCTACCAGGACGGCCGTGATGGCTCCCTGAGGTGGCGCCCGCCAACTGCCTGGCACAAAGGGGGCACTAAGCACAGGCGGCTCTTTCTCACGTCCTCAGAAGGGGATCAAGGGTGTAGGTACCCGTCAGGGGGCCCAGGGGACCAACAGGGCAGAGAACATGGGCATCCCAGAGGGGCTGGCACCTGAGGAAGGACACGTGGGGACCTCTGAAAGGAAGGGGGGAAGGTGCGGCCCCTCTGGGCTGCAGGGAAGGTCTCCAGGACAGGGCGGCCTCCCGCCTTTCCTCCTCTGGGATGTGTCCTGGGCCTCAGTCACCAAAGGACTGAAATCACTGTCATCAAAAGGCCAGATTGATTCTTTTCTTCATTCAAATGTAATGAAAGTTCTGCAGAATCCAGTAGAACCATCCCCAGCTCTAAGTCGCAGCCACAGAGCAGCTGCCCAGCCCAGCTCCTGGGGGAGCCGCTGCTAAAAAAAAAAAAAAAAAAAAAAAAATGCCCTCCAGCGCAGGGTCCCACGGAAACGGAGCTGGCCGCGAGCAGCACCAGACCTGGGCCATCCCCTGCCCCCGAGACCCTCTCTGCCCATGGCCACACATGGGCTCCTTCTGCTCTCCCTGCTGGCTGCTCTCCCTCCCTCCTGCTCCTCTTCCCTGGAGGGGTCCCTGGGGGTAACCGGGTCCTTTGCTCCATCTTTACTTATTCCCTGGACTTCCCCAGTGTCTTCACCGCGGCTCCCAGGGTGTCAACGGCTCTCTAAGGCATCCTGGTGGCGCAGGCAGCTCTAGGCGCTCACCTGCATGTCCGCCTCCCAAGGTGCATGCTTTAAGCCTGCACTCCATAAGAAAACTGTGGAAAAATGCACAAGATATAAAATCCATCATCTGAACCGTTTTTAATTTGGTGGTACTAAGTGCGTTCACCTTGTGTGACTGTCACCACCACCCATCTCAAGGACTCTCATCTTCCTAAATTGAAACTCTGACCCATTCAACACCAAGCCCTCATGTTCCCTCCACCAAGCCCCTGGCAACACAAATTCCACTTTCCATCACCGTGAACTGGACAACTCTAGGTCCCTCCTTTATAGGTGGAATCATACAGTATCTGTCCTCTCATGACTGGCTTATTTTACTTAGCAAAGTGTCCTCAAGGTTCGTACATGTTGTGACTTGTGTCAGAATCTCCTCCCTTTTCAAGGCTGAGTAATATTCCGCTGTGCGTCTACACCACATTTTGCGTGTCCATCCATTCATCTGCAGAGAATTGGGTTTTTTCCATTTTTTGACAACTATGTTATGTGTTTCTTACCACACCTGTGATTAGTGCTGGATGGAGGGGAATCCTATTTTTAATGTTTTAAGCAGCTGCCATACTGCTCTACAGAGCACCTGCACCATGTTGCTGTCCCAGGACCCGGATTCTTTTCTTTTTTTTTTTCTTTTATGAATCTGGGGATTGAACCCAGGGACACTCTACCACTGAACCACACCCATAATTTGGAGACAGGGTCTAGCTCCGTTGCCCAGCCTGGCCCTGAACTTATGATCCAGAGGCTGGATCTGTGCAGGTGCTAGCAAGTCACTTCTGTGTGTTCTTAGCCACACCTCTTGACCTCTCTGAGCCTCAGTTTTCCAAGTGGGAACTAAAACAGTTTTGTCTATATCTTAGATTTGTACATTCCACAGAGACAGCTACCCACTTCTAGTCTGCAGCATACCTAGTAAAGAAATCACAAGTGTGTAGACAAATTTAGTGATAAGGATGTTCACTATGGTATTATTTATGGGGTTAAGTACTGGGATATTAATCAAAGGCAGAACATTTCTATAAATAGATAACATTCCATAGAAATATAATGGAATTCTAGGCAAACATTAAGAAGGACGTTGTGGAAGACTGTGATATAGAAAACGTTTACTATATATTCAAAAGTGCAAAGAGCAAGTTATAAAGTAGTGTACTAGAATTCTAGTCCATATGCATGCCTGCAGAGGTTTGAGAGTGAAGAAAAAAATTACTGTCAATATTGGCTAATTGCAATGTGGTTCTGATAAATTTTAGTGCTTTTTTTAACTTTCATATATTTTTTGATGCTTCTATAATGAGCATGAAGTACTGTTGATAAGAGGGGAGAAGAATACAGCTTTTTAAAGGAAACAATCAGGAAGTACTGTATTCCATAGGGCATGGTGAGCACTAAGGGGGGGGGGTGTTTGGTCAACCAAAATCCCTGCATCCATTTATGATGATTTTATTATCAGTGCAAAAATCATTACTGTCCCCCTATATCCCTGGTATTCCTTCAGATTCTCCAGGGACCTCGTGTGCAAGATCCTTTTAAAAAAACACCATGTGACTCTCATGCCTGCTGAATAATTCTGAGTGCCCTGGACGCTGTCATAAATCTCCTGTGTGCCTATTTAATATAGTGGCAATCAAAATCATCTATTGTTCTTGAGGATTTAAGATGGTCCTTAGAAGATGAAATCAATATGTCCAGACAGCCATTAATCTGCCTCCGAGCCTCCTTTTCCCAACACGCACAGTCTGCCAGGGCACTGCCAGGCGGCGCTGGGCTTGACCTCTCGCATCACCCTTATTAAGCAAAGGATTCATCCCCTCTGTGGTCAGTACCCTTCCCAGTTCCTTTTAATTTTTTTTAAAATTTTAAGTGAATGGCTGAGTTAATAATTCCTCTTCCTCATGAGCCTGTGCTAAGTGGGAGAGCCAACAGCGTGGGCAAGAATGTGTGTGTGGAAGAAAATACGTGCAAAGTTTAGAAAATATCCACCCAGGGGCTGGGGATGTAGCTCAGAGGCACAGCACTGGCCCAGCATGTGGGCTAGACCCTGGGTTCCAGCCCCAGCAACACACACACACACACACACACAATCCATCCACGATCCACCAAGAGACCATGCACACCTGCCCGCCGCATGGGAGGGTCCTGGCTCTGCCTGTGGTGGGCTGAACTTACATGTGTTGCACGCAAAGGAAGCCACATCCCCTACAGGAGGAATAAAGGAATGAGCAGACCAGAGATTAGGCGGGCAGCTGGGCCCGGTGGTTCAGTGGGAAGCTTCATGACTGCATGATCTCTGCTCCCAGCCCCAGGGGACAAAAGCCGCCATTTCTAAGGCTGGTCTGCTCTGTCAGATTCCGGGCTACAGTGCGGCCAGCAGGGGACAGGGTCCCAGGCTGTCTGCTCCACGGCCCTGCCAGGAGCTGTCGTCTTACACTGTCACCGGAAACAGCTTTGTCTGGGTCCTGAGAGTCTGGCCCAAGAATTCACTGCCCCAGACTGGCCTCACCCCTCTGTGCTCCGTGGGGGCCGCCCACCATGGATCTGATCCAGGAATCCCTTGGGAAACGAAGGTGCAGATGAAGGAGTGGACTGTGAGCCAGGGGGTGACGGAACCTCCCTTTACCTGCCCAGGTGATGCCGTGACGTACCAGGTGGACTCAGACTCCAATTTAGCCAACATGGATAAATCATGGGCACTGGAGTCGGTGGACATGGGTTCAAACTCCGCTGGACCAACTGGGAGGTTATGTGGACTTAGACGAGTTTCCTAAACTCGTGTGCCTCGGTTTCCTCGTGTGTTAAGTGAAGTTAACGATAGCTGTCTCGCAGGCACTGGCAGAATTTAATAAGATGGGACAAGTAGTGCTTTCAGCATGATGCTCGGCACAGAGTGACGCCCAGGAATCTTCCCCAAGCCCAGGAGGGAAGCACGATTGCTGGAAGTCCTGTCCACTGACTCAGGTAGGTCGCTCTTGAGAACACAGACCCCGGGAACCCAGTCTGCCCTTCCCAGACAGCGGGCGAAACAGCGCCCTCTGCTGGCCGTCCGGGGTTCCGCTCCTGGAGGTAGGTGGAGGGGAAGTTCACAGCCCCCAAAGGCCCGCAGCCAACCTCTTCCTCCTTGGAATCAGCAGCCGCCTGGAGGATCCTAGAGCCTGTCCCGCGCCCATGACTCACAGACCGCAGGGGAGCCGTCCCTGCCGTCCCTTCCCTGAGGCACATGTACACTCTGCAGGTTGGCTGGAAGCTGGTGAGGCTGTAGCCCACCCAGACCTCAAGGGGGAGCCATCCAGCCCCCACCTCCACCTTCTGCCCAGTGTAAAAGTCCAATCTGTGTCCAACCCAGGGCAACGGCACTAACGGGGGTGGGGGGGGGGGGGAGGGGGGAATTGGGCACCTTAATGAATACGTGGGGAGCCTCTTTTAAATGGGGGCAGTTGCCCCTAAAAGCCACTCTCCCTTTCTTTCTCTTCTGCCTGGCCCATTAGGTTCTGGGTAGCAAGGTGCCCAGCGGGCACTCTCTCCCCTCAGGCTCCCTTCCTGTGTTCAGTGCTGACATTTAGAACAGCAGCGAAAAGTCATAAAGAAAAAAGATCACCCACCGCCCACCGCCTAGAGAGATGGCCAACGTTAGCGTCTGGGTGCATTGACCTCCAGCCTCCTTGGGATTCACATGCAGGATGAGCATTTAAAAAACTCATGCTGTGGACCCAGTTTGCAGAGTTTGTGTGTGTGTGCGGGGGACGGGGGGGGGGGCAGGGGGATAGAACCCAGGCCTCATGCCTCTTGATGGTGAAGCGTTCCACCATCGAGCTGCAGCCCGCCCAGGTCCTGCCCTTCTCCCTGAGCACTGCAGCAGGGAATGAGTCTCTCCAGGTCACTGGGTGTGACTGCTCTGTCTTACCTGGGTCTATGGAGATGTCGCCTCCAGTTCTCTGATCTTCTGAACAGCGGAAGCTGATGCAATGCTACAGTGCAGAGGGTGTGGGGAAACGTGATGGACCTCTGGGGTCGCCTCAGGGCTGAGACAGCTGGTCCGAGTCTTTGTATCCTTCAGGGCGGTCATTACCGTGCGTCCTGGAGTGCTGGTGAAAGCCACTGGAGCCTCTGCAACACTCGACAGGAAGGACTGGGCCCGGCCACTCTCACCTTTGCCCACTGTGGATGGCAAGATGGCACCCACGCCCCAACTTGGCCTGTGCGGCACCAAGACCAGAGCTTAGGACCGAAGGCCCATTTAGACAGCTGCTTCCGAGTTCTAGGAAAGCAGAGATAGTCGAGGGTGACAAAAGAAGGGAGGTACAGTCACAGCTGGGGCCAGCGCTGAAGCCATGGAGACCACCAAGTGTTTACAGAGCATCTCGGCATCTCCGTCTGCTTTCCAGGGAATGTTAGATTGGCTGCGAACACTGGGAACGTGGTTTCTATTTTTCTCGTAGCACTTATATTTTGCTTCAGCTTATGCTAATTTTGTTCTTTAAGAAAACTCTCCCCTACTAGATCGCAGCCGTGCGAGGTGCTGCAGCATAGTTACCAAGGAGCAGCTTCAGCGTGGCAGACACACTCGAGTTTGAGATGTGACTCTCTCCTCTCTACACTTATTTCCTCGATTATAGAACGATGATAATACCTCCGGGGGTCGTTGTCAGTACTAAATTGGAAAATGCACATAAAAGTGCTTAGCCAAGTGCCTGCCACAGAGTCAGCCCTCAGTAAATGCTGGTTGGCGTTACTGCACCAGACACGGTATCTCAGCTTCTCTCCTTGCTCCTGGCTCCTGGCTGCTTGGTCCTTACTTGGTCCTTTCTGCCTTCAGTGGTTACTATTGTCCTTGGGCAGGCTGCTTTCACCCAGCTGGGCTCCTCAGGAGGAGGAACCATTGCTTATTCATCTCAGAATTCCTTGCACATAATAGGTGTTCAAAAAACATAGAGATGAATTGAGTAAATAACAATGTCTCGGATTCACGTAACAGTAGAATTTCTTAGATGTGAAGAAAGTCAGAGCCAGCCCATGTTTCAAAAGGAAAACCTACTGCTAGGTACACACCTTCCAGATGTGACGCATACAGGGAAGGACCACCGGGTCTGCAGGGTGCTGTCGTTGTTTCTCTGTATTTTAGATAGCACCGAACATGGCCACTCCAGAGCCATCACCCATCAGAACAGTCAATTGCTAATCAGAGTTTAAAGGTCGAAGCTGAAGAATGATTCAAGTTTGTCCTGACTGATGATGTTGTTTGTTCTCATTTGCAATCAGATACACAATTATCACCGGAGCCAAAGGGTTGGAGTGTATGGGGAGGCCCGTGGCGGTGAGTTCTGCAGGGTATCCTGGTGTCTGATGGCAGGGGACCAGAGACTGCTGTGCTCAGGCACAAGTACTGCATGTGTGAGGTTGTGTACACAGCTCCCTCAAACCCCACCCCCAAATGATCACAAGCTCTCCGAGGGCTCCATCTGGTCTCATGCAGCTTTATATTCCCAGGATCTGGGTCAGGCCTGGAACCTAGTAGGTGTTCAATGAACGCATGTTAAATAAATGAATAAATAGCATCCTGGGGAATCTTGGCGTATCTTTTCACCTTATTACAGAGAATCTTTTCTTGTTACAAGTACTGATAGCCAAACTCTCGTGAATGCTTCCAAAATAAGCTAAAGTAACACTAAGTTCTATTTCTTCTAGAGCAAGTGTGGCTGACCAGGCCAGAATTTTCCTGGCTCTAAGACAATGGGTTGCAACAATTATTATTTTTATTGTTTCTGTAATGTTCCAATTTTGCTGTGAACTGCTGAGGGTGCCCTCAAGTGTCTCTTCATTGTAATATCACTCGTGCTCTTTGAAAAAATGTACTGACGGTGTTTTCAATTACCTGGTTAAATACAATTGGCCTCTGTATTTCAATTGTGAATTGAAAATAGTCTAAAGGGAAAAAAACTGTGTCTGTACTGACCATGTACGGACATTTTTTCTTGTCATTATTCCCTAAACAATACAGTGTTCAACTATGTAAGTATTTACATTATATTAGTTCATAGAGGCAATTTAGAGATGACAAAGTATACGGGTGTGTGTGTGCAGGTGATATGAAAATATTGTCACTTATAAGGAACTTGAGAACCCATGGATTCTAGTATCCTGTATGGGGGCGTTTCCTGGAGTCAGTTCCCATGGATACGGAAGGATGCCTGGACAATGTGAAATGGTTTGGTTCGTTGTGTTTCTTGGTTTTGCATCTTGTGTTCAGGGCCCTACCAACCTCCAAGATGTCTCGAAAAGTGAAGCTAAAGATTAGTCCTCCTGTCGGGATGAGCTGTGAGTCTTTAGAGATGAAATGTATTTGAGCTCTGAGCTGCTCTGGCGAGGAGACCCACCCTGGGGTTAAGGACGCAGAGAGTCTTGTTTCGGGCTTTGGTCTGGAAATCGTTGCCCTCTAAGCCTCTGCTTTCAAGAACTCAGGCCACTGGCTCTGCCCTAGGTCAGAAGTAGGTGCCCCCTTGTGCCCCCAACATACTGCAGCTGCTGACAGCTTCGAGGCTGGTCAGTGGAGAAGGCCAGAACACTGGGATGTCCCCTGGCCGCCACTCCACGGGCTCCCCATAGTCAGGCCTAGAGAGTGCTTTGATTCCCAACAGTTCTCCAGGTAGAGAGAGAAAAAAATTGGTCACTCCCCTGGCAGGTACCCTCCACATTGAGTAGCGTATGGTTCTTTCTCCAAAAGGAACCCTAGTCTCAGGTTTATCTCAAATGGTATTTGAGGAGGAGGAGAAGGGGACTAGGAGACTTTCCAACTCAGGATACCCCATAACTTGTGGCCCATCTTGGCTGATAGGGTTCCAGAAACCGGAAACTCAAACTCCATGATGTGATTTCCGGAAGGCATTGAGCCCAATGCTCTACTTTCATTGCAGATGGTAACGAAGCCAGCGTTTTCCAGTTTTTCTCGACACAGACTGAGTCATGTTTCACAGAACCTCTGTTGCTTACCACCAATAGCACCTCCAACCTGAGTGGCCATCATGGTGGACAAGGACAGGGAAGATGGATGCTAGGCCTGCTCAGCAGACCCCCTCCTGGTGGGTGGTCCTAGCTGTCTTTACATGAGGAAGGCAGCAAATGCTGATTGTGTTTTCACAGAAGCCAAGGTTTGCATGATTTTTAAAAATCTTTTTGGTACACAGCTGGGCAAGCTCTGTACGTTGGTCTCACCCAGGGCCAACACCAGACTCTTATCAGGCCTTCTGCCAGCTCCAAGAGGCCCGGGCAGCTTCCCAACTACAGTCCTTCACCCCTGGATCCTTTTACTCACTTTCAGATTGAGCTCATACTCTGGGAAGCAGTGGGTTTCAGCCCCAGGGAAAATCGGGAACAGAGCTTCTCCGCCCACATATGCCACTGACCAGATTAGAGGTGGCTTTGAGCTCAAATCTTGGGACAAAGAGTCCTGCTGCCACCCTCTGCTTCCCCCAGTTTCATTTGAAGTTCACAGGGGCTTCACCATAATCAAAGATCCCAGTGAGTGAGGCTGGCGAACCCGCCAAGGGCAGCAGCTTTAAACCCGGGGGCCTCTGTGCACTCAGCCCTGGGGCCGCTCCAGGACCCTCTGGGCCTCCTCCAGGCCCTGCAATCCCCACCCCTCCCCCCAGGCCCTGGGAACCAGGCAAGTTCCTGAGTCCTCCAAGGCACTGTGAGAATCATGAACAAGTCTGGGCACTGACCTGGGTCACCGATGTGAAAGGGTTGTCCTTGGTCACCTCCCATGGAGCAAGGGGCCTGCAGCAGCCTTTCCAGCTTGTCTTTGGGAACAGTCCTCATTGTGGCCACCAGAGGGCAGCAGAAACCAGCAACAGGGGCACCAGGCACTGTTGTCTGTCAAATCAAGTAAAAAATGTTAGAAAACCGTCTCAGCCCAGATCCAAGCCCTGAGCACCCAGAGTTCAAGGCAGCTGAATGAAGAGGGAGGTCCCAGGAGCTGTTATAAAAATCCGCCCTCTACTTGGAGGTGACATAGAGATGGGCATGTTTGCTGATAACCACTGGTTTAAAACAGCAAATCCTAACTTTTTATGTGCTATGGATTCCTTTGGGGGCCTGCTGCAGCTACGGACGCCCTGTGGTTAAAAGTCATGCTGTTAACCACTTAAAAAAAAATTCATAGGATTCCAGTGGCAACCAGCTTTATTGCAACATGAAGTTACTAGTTCTTGAAAAAATGTGAGGCCACAGTACGTGTGCTTTCCCGTCAACAGCTTCAGGAACCAAATGGCGATCTACAACCACTGTGAGTCTGAAGAGTGATCCGTGTGGGATACTTTTGACGTTCCAGGAAGGGCTGTGATGAAGATATCTGCGATTTCTTTTGGCCATCAGGTCTGCTGGTAATTTCATAACTAAAGGAAACCCTGTGCTTCAATTTGAGGTTATAAAAATAAAAAAGGTATTTTTTTCCCATCCAATTTCATGGACCCTCTGAATTTTCTCCGTGGGTCCCAAGGGACCCGTGGACCACAGACAAGGAACTTCTGAGAGAATCACAGGTGGAGAGACGCAAGGGAGCAGAATATCCCACGAGGAGCTGCTGTTGTTCCAACCCCACATTCCACATTGGAAAGAGTCGTCCAGAGCTCCCGGGGCCCTGCCTCACCCCTGTCTCAATAGAAGTCGTCCAGGGTGACCGGTGCCTTTCACTGCCGGGGTGTGTGTATTCTCCCTCCTCAATGGTTTCTGGTCCCTGCAGTGGGGCTTATGGAAGATTTAGGATGCGGCCAGAACTGTCATCCCCTGGGAAAGCCTTGGCCGTCACCTCAAGGGCTTGCTGTTCCCACTCTGGCAGCCGCAGGATGAACTTGGGTGTGCCTGTCAGCCCGGTGTCTGCGGAACGGCCCTGGGAGAGGGACAGGTTCCATTCCAGGGCCACTGGCAGAGCCAGGAGCACTCCCCAAGGCCAAGGGGCCTCTGTCTGGAGGTGGCTTTTCCTCCTGGCTGACAACAGGATCCAAGATGGCTGCCTGACCACCTGTCCCAGGACCCAGGAGCAGAGGGGTCGCTGTCAGGCCTCGGGGACAGTGAGTTA
Source organism: Marmota marmota marmota (assembly GCF_001458135.2). Taxonomy (NCBI): domain Eukaryota; kingdom Metazoa; phylum Chordata; class Mammalia; order Rodentia; family Sciuridae; genus Marmota; species Marmota marmota. The sequence continues at coordinate 56,340,648 of NW_025999900.1, read as the reverse complement.
TGGTACAAGTGCAACCACGGCCACGTGAAGCACATGATGTGGACACACTTGCACCTCCGCGAGGCGTCCCTCAATGATCACACCTGCCTCGTTGACATAATATAGATGGGAGACAGGGGTTCCAGGTTCCAGTTGGCTTTGGGACTTGAGCAAGTGTCTGTTTGTCTATCTGTCTCTCTCTGCCTCAGTTTCCTCATCTCAAATGAGATTTTGTGTGTGATGAGCCATAGGCCCTCCCAGCCCTCACCTACTCCAATGCTAGTAAGTTCCAGGGCTGGGCCCTGCTCTGGGGCCCAGCCAGCAGCCACAGCACCATCCCTGCCCTTCCCTAGTTCAAGAAAACCTGTCGGGCACATGGCTCCCTGTGAATGGCAGCACAGACTGTGGACACCCTTGTTTCTGACCAGAGGCAGCTCAGGCCTCTCTGGCAGGAGCCCAAACCAGACATTTTAATAAACGTTGCAGGCTCAGGGTGAAATCTCCGATCTGAGTCCTGCATGAATAAGGAAACCTGCAACGTCACCATCTGCACTGACCTAGCAGCGAGAATGCTCAGACATTCCTGTCCAGGAAGAGGTCTGTGGAATGCCGGGCTAATCCTCTCCCACAGATAGGATAGGTGATGGCTGGAAGGAAAGCCCAGAGGCACAGGGAAGGGTTACAACATCTATCAGAGGCTCAGCCCAGGGGGAGCCAACTGCAGTGCAGTCACCTCCAGCCAAGAACAAGACCAGGTTTTCCTGGTGCAGACATAACATAGCAGCTAGCCGCTGGCAGAGGCCCTGCCACAAATCCCCGGGCATTAGCATAGCCAGCCACATTTTCCTTGAAGAGATGTGCACCTGAACCAGGGAGGTGTTTGAAAAACCTCACCGAGGGGCCCTAAATTAAAAGACCCAGACACATTCCAGACAGGTTTGGTGGACACGGTCGCAATGCCCTGCCAAGAAGGACCACATTGGATGTCACGGCAGTACTGGAGGTGGGTGGGCGAGAGGTTGGCTCAGAGGTGAACGACTTTTCCTGGGTTGCAAAAGTGGCTGAGTTGGGGACAGAACTTAGATTTTCTGCCTTCTGTGCCAATGTTCTCCCCACCACAGGAAAATGCAAGCTGACCCACATTTTCAGGCTGAAGTAGCACCCCTTTTCTCCACAGAAAAGACTTAACTGGGCCTCTCCAGGAATCTTCTCCATGGCTGATTTTAGAACTGTCAGGAAAAGAGTCTCTGCAAAAGAGTCCATTGTAGATAAACTTCCTATTTTCGTGTCGCCCTGTTTACTTGGCCACTGGCTGAGAAGATACCAGCACTCCAGGTGCTGGACACCCCCTTACTAGTTGTTCACAAATGTATCCAGTATAGGACTTTGAAGAAATGTGCAAACAAGGCCTCTGGCCTGGAGCTGGGCTTCACAGAGATGTCCACATTCCTAAGATAAGAGAAGTTACCAATTGGGTTCCATGGTAACAGCTGGCAGGGGGAGGAGAGAAAGGGGAGAAGAAGCTCCCCCCTTCTCAGGTGTTGCCCTTGAAGGGTTAACTTGCCCAAACCAGTGAAAGAAAAAGCTGCTTCTATGTGAACTTCTGCAGACTGTGAACTTCTGAGCCCCTCCCTTACATGCTGGGTGTAAAACTCTGAAGCTCCCTGAACTCGGGGTTCGGGGGATTGATTGATTACAGCAAACGCTGTGCCCTCTGAACCTGGATGCAGCCAAATAAAACTGTTTCCTGCTGTCTTTGGTGCCTTGCCTCGCCTGTCCCTACAACAAGGCCTCTCTCTGCTGGTGGGTTGTGTGCCTACCTGGTATGCTCCTGCGTGGCTGAGACCTTTTGGGTCTCTTCCGGGGAGCCCCACCTTCTCCAAGGCCCTTTCCAGGGAGAAGCTGCAGTCTAAGACGAAGATCACCATGTCCTTCAGCTGCTCCAAGTACTCCCCCAGCGAGATCAGGGAGCCCGCGCAGTCACCACATTCATATTTCTGGAACTGGGGACAGACTGTCCTGGGGACACAGGGCAAAGCTCATAGGCCCCAGACCCTCCATATGGTCCTGGGCAATGGATTTTTTAAAAGGACTGGGGTGAGCAAGGGTCGTCCAGGGTTGAATTTTTGGGCCCACTTTCTTGGTGGCAAGGTCAAGAAAGCGGTTTTCAGCAGAGGCCTTGGTTGGCACCCTGGAAACATGACCAGATTGGAGGTGACTAAATTGGCATGCATATCAAGTAGCCCCCACCACCCATTATATTTCCTATAACCCCACCCAAGACCAGCCAAGCCAGCAAGAAAAAACAGTGGTGCTCTCTCTGCCATGGAGGTGGGGCCAGCAGACCACACAGGACAGAGGACAATATCTCCAGGAAGCTTTCAGAACTGGCAGAGTATGAGTCCTTTCTCTCTCCTTACAGAAACTCCTCTGTAGGATCAGGAGCCTTCTATAGTCCCGAGCCTGTTCTTCACTCACTCCCAAATCACCACGCTGTTGCTCCTTGCTAGACAACGCTGGGTGACAAAGCTGTAGCAATAGACAGGACACCATCCCAGTCCCTAAGTAGCTCCTGATCCTACGCTGGTCATTCAATGAGAATGCATTGGAAACAGGTGCTTGCGATACACAGCAGGAAGTGCTGACAGGTCAGGCAGAGGAGTGACTCAGGTAAGGGAGAAACCCACTCTTTCTTATCATAATAATTTGGAACTGGATTGTCCCCCCAAATCCATGCATTGAAGACTTGGTTGCCAGCCTGTGTGCTACTGGGACATAGAGGAACCTTTAGGATGTGTGGCCCCGTAGAAGGAAGTTAGGTCATTGGAGGTGTGACCTTTAAAAGGATATTTGACCCCTGCCCCTTCCCCTGCCCCCTGCTTCCAGGCACCGTGAGGTGAGCAGCTCTGGCCCAACATGCACCCTCTGCCACCGTGTTCTGCCTCACTATAGGCTCAAAAGCAACAGCACCAGTCATGGTCTGAAACCACAAGTCCAAATAAGCCTTTCCTCCTTGTAAGTTGTTTATGTCAGGCATTTTGTTACAGTAAAGGAAAGCCAAGCATGTAACCATGAAGGAGTTGGTGCTGGGTGTTTAGGCATAAATAGGAATTTTCCAGTCACACAGGAGGAAGGCACATGGAGGCAGAGGGAACAGGATGTGGAAAGTGTGGGGGCATCCAGCACTGTGGCCCACTGGGGGCTGTGCTCCAGGAGTCTCTGAGTTGGTGGTACAGCAGGAATCAGGAGAGCAAGCTCAAGGAGCAACCTCAGCCCTGGGGTCTCCATCCCTGGAGTTCACAAAATGATAATGACAGGAAGTCCCTGGGGTGCTGTCTGTCTGGAGAGAGGATTGGGGATGACGAGAGTATCTGGGTCAGAGCAGTTCAGCTGGGGCTGGATCACCGTGGGTCCTGAGACTGGCTACGGTGCGGGCCACAGGAAGGCACTGAAGAAAGTGTTTACAAGTGGGGCTGTGGGGGTGTGATTGGACCAGGAGAGCTTCTAAACAGGAAAGTCATGTGATCATATTTAGATTTAGAAAAGGCGAGAGTAGAAGATGGGAAGGGGAGGAGAAGGTGAGACTAGGGCAAGGAAGGCAGTTACGAGGTCTGTTGGTCTAGGCGAGGGCAGATGTGAGCCACAGTTAGCCAGGTGGGGGATGAGGACTCACTGGAGAGGCATGATGGAAGTAGAATCCCCAGGGCCATTAGAATCCCCAGGCCATAGACGTGTTATAACTAGCTAGTACCAAGCTGTGTGTATGCTGTTTTTTCTTAAATATATACACCGTGTTAGTCAGCTTTCAGTCACTGTGACAAAACACCTGAGAGAATCAACTTACAAAGAGGAAGATTTATACCGGTTTATGGTGTCAGAGGTTTCAGCTCTTGGTGGCTTGTCCCCATTGCTGTGGGCCACCTGTGGTGAGGCAGAACATCATGGCGGAGAGCACATGATAGAGCAGAGCTGCTCACCTCATGGTGGCAAGGAAGCAGAAAGAGTTCTTGCTTTTATAACAAACCCCTGCTGGGAGCCATTAGCCAAGTAGGTATGACAATTTCCTTGCCAGCGTACCCCATGTTGCAGTGACATTGAATGTAGGTGACCTTGCTCAAGGACCAAGGCGGATTAGGGCATTCCCGGTTTAGGTTCCAGGTTTAAGGTTTAAGATTATTCCTGCTGGGAATAGGGCGTATCCTGCTGCCTGAGTTCCCCTTGAGTTCTCACGGGATTCAGACAGTATATTTTGGAGATAGAAGCCCAGAGAATGTGGATTTGGGTAGAGAACGTGGATTTCCCCAGAACGTGATTGTAGACGGCTGGTGTGAGTTCGGGAATAAAGAGTTGCTGTTTGAATCTACAAGCTGTGTGGTGGCTCGTGATTGTGTGCCCAGCCAGACTGCGGCATTTGTGCCCAGCCAGACTGTGGCAAACCCCTTCTTTCAAAACCCATTCCAGTATGGGTTCATCCACTGATGGATTAATCCATTGATAAAGTCAGAGCTCTCATGATCCAATCATACCCCAACAGCCCCACTTCTAAACACTGCTGTACCGAGGACCAAGCCTTCAATACATGAGATTTGGGGAACCTTTAGTTTCAAACCATAACACACCCCTAGGATAAAGTTTAATTTATCAATTAGGCACAGTAAGAGATTAACAATAATAACTAATAACAAAATAGAACAATTATAATAATTAGCTGTGTCGTGGTTTGAATTCGAAATGCTCCCCCAAAAGCTCATGAGTTAGCACTGCGGTGCTGTTCAGTGGTGAAAAGAGTGGATTGTGGGAGCTCAGACCTCATCAGAGGATCAATTTGTTCGATGGATTAATAATTTGAATGGACTCCTGGGTGGTACCTATAGGCAGGTGGGGCACGGTTAGGGGAAGAAGTCACTGGAGCGTGGGTTCAGGGACTCTGTCTCTGGCCGCTTCCTCTCTCTCTCTCTCTCTCTGCCTCTCTCTGCTTTCTGGCTGCCATGAGCTGACCAGCTTTCCTCTGTCCTTCCGCCATGATGTTTCGGCCTTGGAGCCAGCCACCCATGGACTGTCTCTGAAACTAAGAGCCCAAACAAATCTTTCCTTAAGTTGTTCTTAACAGGTATTTTGGTCATCACTATGAAAAGCTAACTCACACTGTTAATAACAGTCGCTTAAAACTTTGAATTATTTATTTTCAAAATTATTTATTTCAAAGTTTTAATAAATTTACTTATTTATACCTCGTATTTTAGACCTCAGTTGACTGTGGACAACAGAAGCCGTGGACACTGAGACCCTGGATGAGGGGGGACTGCTGTAGTTGAAAAGTCTGGGCGGAATCACACAACGCGGGTGATGTCGGCCTCTGGAGGTTAGTGAGCGAGGTGTGATCCTTTTCTTCTTAACCCTGCCCAGGCAGCTTTCTGGAGTGAGTGATGAAGTGACAGATGGCAGTGCCCAAGGGATCTCTCCTGGCCTGGACTTTCTTAGAAATCCCAAAATTTTACCCTGATGTAGAGGCAAGGGATGGGATCAAGGGACAGGGGATAAGTGGGAACAGTAGGGAGGGCAGCTCCGTCTGGGCAACAGTCATGAGCGAGGCCCTGTGCCAGGCACTGTGGGGTCCTCAGGGCTGGACAGAGGGCTCTGGACGACACATGTGGCCACTCCCAAGCTTTGACTCCCAGGAACCCTGGCTTTTACCTGATGCCTGGGACAGCACCCAGGGTGGGCCACATCCACTACTCTGGCTCACTTTGGCCCAGCAGGGGCAGAGGACCACTGTTGGCCTGGCAGAACCTCTCGAAGGCTGGCACCAGGGACCTGTGCAGGACCACCAAGCTGGCTGGCCGGAACCCTGGGTTGGATGGGAGGAGGGACGAGGGCCCACTGAGTCGCTGCCTGGCAGACGCTTTTAAATTTCACTTTTTTCCCCAGTGCTGGGGGTTGAACCCAGGGCCTTGGGCATGCTGGGCAGTGCTCTTTACTTTACTTCTGATTACAACATTATAGACATCGGGAAGGGTGCCCGAAGGTGTCCAGCTTGGTGAATTTTCACAAAATGAACATAGCGTGTAACCAGCATCCAGATCAAGAGACAGACATTATCGGCACCCCTGAAAGACCTGCTCCTGCCCTCCAGCCACCGCCCCCTGCCAGGGTGACCACTCCCCTGACTCCTCACACCACACACTCCTTTGGCCTTTCTTGGACTTCATGCAGTGAAACCACACACTAGGTGCGTTCCGAGTCTAACTTCTTTCACTCCACAATACACTTGGGACGATCTTGAATATCATTGTGTTAAAGCTGTCCGTCCCCCTTACTGATGAGCATATGTATGTAATTCGGGCCTGTTGCTAATGGACATTTGAGGAGTTTCCAGGTTGGGGGTGCTAGACACTGTGCCCCCCGTGAACACTTTAGCATATGCATTTGGGAGTTCGTGTGTGCGCGGCTATTTGGCAGGTACCTGGGTTTGTGGGATAGATATAGTCAGCTTCCCACGGTGGCCCTGGCCATCTGCTGCCAAAGGCATGCTGGTCCCCAGTCCTTGGCATTGCCTGCCTTCCTGCCTTCCATGTTTGCCATTCTGGCGGCTGCGGAGTGGCGCCACCCTGTGGTTGTCACACGCATTGCCCTGGTGTGGCTTGGTGCCTTTTCACCTGTGGCCTCGGCCATTGGTTGATCTTTTGGGGAAGGAATCTGTTGGGTCTTGTGTGGGACAACCAGCTGCCGAAAGGCCAAGGAAGCTGCCGTGCTCTTCAGGACTACGAAAATGACCTGGAGCAACGCGGGAGGGGTGACAGTCAGCTCAGAGTCTCCCTACTCTACCCACTGCTTCTTCCCTCCCGAGCCTATTGTGAGGATAAATTGGATTTTTAATACAACAAATCAGGGAGACTTCAGATGCACAAAGCTTCTTTGTTCCCTTTTAATTAAATGTACTTCGGGGGGTACTATGTTTAGGTTTTGTGTTTTTCCCCCCTGCTGGAGATGAATATAAAAGTCCCCAGTTGTCCCCCTTAGTGACAAGTAGAACAGAGGCCTCACTGTTTGGTGAGGGCTCTTTCCTGCCTGGTGTGATCCCTGCAACCCGGGTCTCCCAGGCTCCACCTGACTTTGTCTTTGAGGAGAGAAATGAAGTGATTTCTCTGAGTCTTTTACCTAAAAATCAATATTTTAAAACTTAATAAGAGTGACGGAGAGGAACTCATCTTTACATCCTCGTCTGATTTAAAGCCCCAGGGAGAAGTCCAGGCTGGAGTTTTCCAGCCATTGGGTACGGTGAGCTTCTCTGGCCCCTCAGGATTTCCCAACAGGTGACGTGAACGGAGTGCCCTACTTACCTTAGCTCAGGCAGATCTCCCTCCCGAAGGTAACATGGGGGATTCTATTGCTACCTTCATTTTGGAAGAGGAGGCTTGGAGAGGTCACACAGTTCCCCCACATCTCCTCGACCAGTAGGGGCAAAGCTGGGGTCCACACCACAATGTCTGATCTGGGGGTCTAAGGCCCAGCTCTTCCACCCCAGGGCACCCCGAGGCCCCTGCAAGCTGGTTTAAGGTAGGGTTTGCTGATTGCATAAATGACTATGGCTCTCTGTAAATGATGCTTCCCAGCTCTTTTGCAGTGGACCCTGGCCTTGGCCATGAGATTTGCTTTAGGGAACAGGATGTGAGTCAGTGATTGCGAGGGGTTGATGTTTGCGAGGACATTAGGGCTCACCCTCACGGAGTACTGTCTCTTGGAGTCCTGGGCTACTACGGAGAGAAGTTTGGCCACTCTTGTTGGAGAGGCTTCATAGCCAGAAGCTGGCTGTTCCAGCCTTCCCAGTGGATACCAGACACGTAAGGGGGAAGCCATTTGGCTGGTCCATCTCCAGCAGATACAGTATGGACAGAGGGATCCCTCCACCAACCCAGCCTTGGTTGTAGAGTTGTGGGAATTACGGTTTTAAGTCACGACGCTTTGGGGTGCTTTGTCAGGCAATAATACATAACCGTTAGCCCACAAATAGAAACAAAGGCCAAACGTGTTGATAAACAAAAGGAAGACTGCCTGTTCTAGCGAGTTCTTTAAGTAGTGTTACTGTTTTCTCTTTGGTATTTGCACCATTACCAGGAAAATCTGCTTTTATTGTGAAATTTTTCTGGGACTTAGGTCAGTGACAAATTCGGTATGTGTTCTCTCTTGCAGGGTCCTTCAGGACCGTGGGTGTCCCCCTGGGAGAGGGTAGGGAGATGGGTGCTACCCAGAGAATAAGGCTAGTCAAAGGTGGGGAGACTTGGTCTGTATCAAATCTGATTGGACTGCAGTGTAACCTGGGGTACTCTTCCCAGAAGGGACAGCCCCTTGGTCATCGGAGCCCATGGGCAGTTCTCCTTCTGGGGCTGAGCTGAGGAAGCAGCAGTGGGTGACCTGAGACCCCTCCCAAGGCTTCCTCACCTCTGGGAAGCTAGGAAGTGACCAGGGCTAATCGCCCTCTGCTCTTACATCCTGCTCCTAGGCAGAAGCTCTAAGTCTGGGGGAGGTCTAGAACCTACCCAGTTGATATTTGCAGAAAATTTTTAAAATATCTTTGAATTTTATTATTATTTTAATTTCACAAGTTTTATGAGGAATAGTGTGAAATTTTGATACATGTATACAGTGCATAACGATCATGATATTCTAAAAGCCAAAATCAGGTCTTTTGCATCGTATCCCATAGCTTGGATCTGTAACAAGTGCCAGGTGTCACCTCTTTGAAGATGTTTTACGTGTCCTCCTCATTTACCCTTATTTACTCCTTTTCAGTTCATTCTCTTCATGTCATGTATCCTTGGAAGTTAATTAATTAATCTATTGGTCTATTTTCTATATTTCTTGCTAGAAATTGACCCGGACCTGTGGGTGACGGCAAAGTGACAGAAGGGGTCATCAGCTTTTGCTGGTCCTTCCGTGCTCTGATTCAGCCTATTTATATAATGACAACCCCAATATCCAGAAATTTTCAAAAGCACCTGGTGCCACTTACCCGCAGCCGTGATGGATGTATTTCTGATGTTTGCTTTCCTCTGTAGGATCAAGCTCCTTATGGCAGAGGGAAGGTCGGGCCTCCGGAGGAGGATGAAGGACGCCAAACCTCCTGTGACTGGGCCACGGGGACTCTGGGTGGAGGCAAGAGGGGAACAGGTTAGCAAGCACAGCCTCCACCCCAGGAGGTGCCCCGGCAGCATTAGCTCCCTCCTCCTGGGTATCTGGGGTGATGTTCTTCCCCTGCTCAGGTCTGTTTTGGGGTGACTCTGGCTGACCTGGGATGTCCTCCCTCCCTCTCTGAAGGCCTTTCCCTTCCTCAGAAGCACTCAGAATCCCTGTCTCAGTGGCCTCCTAGTCTACTTGACCCTGAACTCCTTTCTCTCCCCTGGGCCTGGAAGGCAGGAACCCACCTTAGACCTCTTCCCGAGGCCCCCGAGTACCATCCTAAGCACACAGCACACACCAAAGACTTTCAAGGAGTGAGAGAGTGAATGGATGTCACCCGCAACCACAGATGAACTAACAGGCTGACTGTCGCTCTGCTCCTGACGCCTGTGACTTAGAGTCAGGTTCCTGAAGGCAGGAATTTTGTGTTTTCTTCCCTGTGCTCCCCTACCCTATTTTAGGAACAGTGATTTAATCGAATTTTTTGTTGAGTGAATAAATAATGTAGAGTGGAAAATAGAATGCATTTTTAATATCAGCTAAAAGTTTTTAAAAAATCATTTTTTAAGTATACAGAGGGTCTCAGAGCTCTGAGAAATTATGCTCAGAAAGGAATCTTCTAGGTTGACTTCTTATACTCTATAGAGAGTAGGCCCAAAGTGATAGCAAAATCTAGGCCACAAGATCACACTGGGTTGTCCTCTAAGACGTGGCCCGTGTCCTGTTCATTCAAATAGACCCCATGTCTTGCACAGAGACACAAATGCAGGAGTCAGCCAGTGTTTGTGAATGACTGGCTGATTGCAGAACGGGCGAGAATGTGATTTAAGGGTGGTTTTCATAGTTAGGGTTCTGAATAAGTCGGATTGTCCACAACTCTTTCTATCTAAGAAGAAGTACCCACTGGGATTCCAAACCACTAATTTATGTTGTCAATTCTAATCTCATAGATAGAAAGACATGTACGCTCCGGGTCCGTTTTAATGAAGACTTTGAGGTTACATAAAATCTGGAACAAACAGAACAACAAAAAGATTGCCCCGGCAGAGGAAGAGATGTATTCAAAACTGACATGAGTGCTTTTATAGCTGCAGGAACAAAGGTGACACAGAGAGGGAACAGTTAGTCCCGCCTGGGGGGAGTGGGGGGGCTCAGAAGGGTCAGGCGAGGTTGGATTCCACACCCCAGGGGAAGATGCCAGCACTAAGGTCAAGCCCACGCTTGCCTGCTGGACCAGGGCGGCCTGCCTGAGCCTTGCAGGCCTGGCTGAGCAGCCCCTCACCATCTGAGGTTCTAGATGCTGTGGTTCCCAGGGTCACGGCAGAGAATTTAGCACCTCAGCCTGATGCTCAGAGAGAGAACCAAACTATGAGGGGACAGTGTCGGAGCCTCTGGTAATTGTGCTCACCTAGGACCTGAGGAGGACATAGAGTTTACCCAAATCCACTAAAATGAGGCTCCCACACTAGTCCCTTGTCCTGTTAAGACTCTAGAAGGCAGCAGATGGAGGCAGGGGGTTGTTTGGCCGATAAATCATACCCTGAAGACAAACGTTTAGGGTTGTGGTCTTTCCTTTATTTATTCATTGTTTTAATAAATCGTAAGTGAATAATCGCAAGTGAATTCCAGGTTCATTTCTGGACCTGAACTTGTAGCTATTAACCTGTCCTGTAAGACGCATGCCCACAGGGGTAACAGGCCAAGAATCCCTGCCTTACAGTCACCCCTCAAGGCAGGGGTCAAGCTTGAGGTGACTGTAAGACTTGGCTCCTGCCCAAGTCTTCACCACACCAAGCAGAGAGTGCCCAGGTAATAAAAAACACAACTGCCACCATGTATGGGTCCCCATGATGTGTTGGACCCAGGTTGGGCCTTTCCACATACCACCTGCTGGTTCCTCCCCACAGTCCCCCAGAAAGTCACTATTAATACCAACATAGAAAAAGAAACTGAGATTCAGGGGAGCTGAAGAAGTTTCCCAAAGCCCCATGACTGGTAGGTAGAGCCCAGGTCCAAACGCAGGTCTAAGTCATGCTCACTTGCTTGGTGTGCACCTGTCTGTGTCTGTGTATCTACAGATCTGTGTGTTCTTCCCCAGCCAGCCGTCCCGCTTTCCCAAGCTCCTCCTCATGAACAAGCTACTCTCCTGCCTTACTAAGTCACATCCAGAAACCTGACTAGTGTCCAGGCACAGTTCATCCATACGTCTGTCTGTCTGTCCATCCATCCATCCATCCATCCATCCATCCAACGAGCCTCAGGGCAGGCTCCGAGCAGACTGTCTGGCTCTAAACCTGGGTCTACACTCAGGCACAGATCTTTAGCCACTCTAGGCTTATCCCTCATCTGTAGAGTAGGACCAGCAATAGAGGTGCCTCGTTGAGTTGTGACCAGGGCGAACAGGTTGGGACCCCTCCTGGCCTGGCCCTCAGCTAATAAGGCAGTCCAGTCACAGCCCACACTCACAGGGGTTTACCAGCCCTGGAGACAGACATTAAACACACAATGACCCTCGTGTCTGTCTCCCAGACAAAGACAGAAAAGTCAGGAGTGAACTTTAACTCCACACGCTGCATGCTCTGGGCCCTGTGGACAGGGGTGGAGGAGGAGAAGGGGCTGAGTCTAAAAGGATGAGTAGGGGGTCTGAGGAGCAAAGGGAAAGGCCCTCTCAGAGCAGGGGACAGCAGGAGGCGTGGGACCTCCCAGCATGTGCTGCAGGTAGGAGGCGGCAGGAGGAGGGCCGGGTGGGCAAGCAGAGGCCAGCTGAGCAGGGGTCCTGAGAGATGAGCATCTGCAGCCTCCCTCCCACCCAGCAGACTGCCAGGGGACAGCCGGCTTTAGCTCTGGGTGTGTCCTGCAAGACCAGACAGTGCTGGGCAGGCTTGGGGGAGCAGCGGAGGTCGTTTCTGTGAAGCAGAGACAAGGAATCTCTCTCTCTCTCTCTCTCTCTCTCTCTCTCTCTCTCTCACACACACACACACACACACACACACACACAGATTGTCCTTGTTTCCTTTCGGTTCCGCTGGGGCAGGACTTTTTAGAGATCTGTCTTAGTCATTGCTGTTCCCTCAGTGAATCTTCAGCAGTCCCTGGCACTTGGAAAGCACCCCCTCCAGGTCCCCTGTTGGGGAAATGGACAAATGCACAGAGCTTCCTGAGACGAGGCCGCCTCGGAGGCAGGAGGGAACCACAGGCTCAGAGGCTGGGGCAGCAGGCGTCTCTCAGAGGAGTTAGAGGTTCTACAGGGGTGAAGATGGACACAGCCCCAAGGCCCCCAGTAGGCTTTGTAACCCAGGTTCTTTTTCCTCTGCTACCATGATGGAGCCACCGCAGGCCTGTCAGCTGACAAGCACAAGGGACACCTTATACTTATATCTTATATATGGGATTGCATTTGAGACCTTGAGGGGCACCAAAAAAAAAAAAAAATTGGAGACACAGTCCATTTTCTCCAAGCTCAGAATCTGGCCAAGAAGAGCACATTATTCACAGGGAGAACAACTCATGGTGTCCCACAACTCCAGTTCTGGTTTCCATGGCTGTCCCCTGGATCACTTCCCCAGAGTCCTACAACTTGATAAGGGAGGAACAGAAGGAGTAGGTGTAGAGTCCTTGTCTCTACTCATTAATTTTTGTGGTGGGAGTTGCTCAGTGTTTGCCAAGAGAGTTGCTGGTGGTAGGCTAAATACAACGGCAAATTTGCAAAATAAATGTTGCTGTAAGGAAGGAAGCATTTAGCTATGCAAACATTTCATTAAAAAATGTCATTACAATCTCAGAGACAAAAGATCGGGGGAACGTCGGCCGTCATAATTAGTGTTTGTTTATTGACTAGGTCAGATACAAGTGGACTCGGTATGCAAAGGGTTGTGAACAGATGGCTACTTTCAATCAAGACAAGTGGAGGCTCCTTCTCCTTCCCGTTTGTAAACAACGCAGTCCTAACACTATTAGGAGGCACAGAGGGAGGCAGGGGTCCATGGTGGGGGACAGGGGAGAGGAAGCTGTGGTGGCCCAAAGCAGGGTGCCAGAGCCCAAGTGGCATGAGTAGGCCTTACCCAGGAGAGATGATCCTGCCCCTGGTGGTCCATCCCAATGAGGGTGGGGAAGGTGTCCACATGTATGGGTGACGGTCTACTGGAATAAAAAATCAAGAAATTAAAATATCCCAGATGTAAATTGTGAGTAAGATACATTCACTTTGAATGTTTAATTTCACACTAGAAAAAAAATAGGGATAAAAGAAACATATCTCAACACTGTAAAAACTATATAAAACAAACCCAAGGCCAACATCATTTTAAATGGAAAAAAAAATGAAAGTATTCCCTCTAAGAACAGGACCGAGACAGGGATGTTCACTTCCATCACTTCTATTCACCATAGTTCTTGAAACTCTAGCCAGAGAAATTAGGCGAAAGAAAGAAATGAAAGGGATATAAATAGGTAAAAAGAGCTAAGACTATCTCTGTTTGCTGATGACATGATTCTATATTTAGAAGACACAAAAAACTCCACCAGAAGACTTCTGGAACTCATAAATGATTCAGCAAAGTAGCAGAATACAAAATTAACCCCCATAAATCAGTTGCCTATGCTCCAATGATGAATCAGCTGAAAGATAGATTAAGAAAACCATCCCATTCATAATAGCCTCAAAAAAAAAAAATACGTGGATTCACTTTAACAAAAGCGGTGAAGGATTGTACAGTGAAAACGACAGAACAGTAAAGAAAGAAATTGAGGAAGACCTTAGAAGATGGAAAGACCTCGAATGCCCTTGGATAGGCAGAACTAACATTGTCAAAATGGCCATACTACCCAAAGCTCTAAACAGATTCAGTACAATTCCCATCAAAATTCCAATGATGTTTATCATCGAAACAGAAAAAGCAGTCATGAAATTCATTTGGAAAAATAAGAGGCCCAGAATAGCCAAAGCAAACCTTAGTGAGAAAAGTGAAGCAGGAGGCATCACAATACCACACCTTTAAACTATACTACAGAGCTATAGTAACAAAAACAGCATGTACTGGCACCCAAACAGACATGAAGACCAATGGAACAGAACAGAAGACACAGAGACAAACCACATAAATACACTTACCTTATAGTAGACAAAGGCATCAAAAACATACATTGGATTGGGATTAGGGCTGTGGCTCAGCAGTAGAGTACTCACCTAGCATGAGCTGGTGTTGGGTTTGGTCCTCAGCACCACATAAAAAATAAATGAATAAATAAAATAAAGATATCATGTCCAACTACAACTAAAAATTATTTTCAAAAAAGTTCCTCATTCTAAAAAAAATGCATTGGAGAAAAGATAGCCTCTTCAACAAATGGTGCTGGGAAAACTGGAAATCCATATGTAGTAGAATGAAAACTAACCCCTATCTCTCACCTTGCACAGAACTCAACTCAAAGTGGATCAAAAACTTAGGAATTAGGCAAGAAACCCTGTATACTCTAGAAGAAAATGTAGGGCCAACACTTCAACATATCAGCTTAGGAACCAACTTCCTTAACAAGACTCCAAAGCACTAGAAATAAAATAAAATATCAATAAATGGGGTGGTATCAAACTAAAAAGCTTCTTCAATCAAGTGCATGAATGGAGAGAGTCTACAGAATGAGAGAATATCTTTGACATCTGCACCTCAGTCAGATGGTAGGAGGGTTAATTTTCAGGATATACAAAGAACTCAAAAAACTTAACACCAAAATAATAATAATAACAACAACAACAACAATAATAACAACAAACAATCACCCAATCAATAAGTGGGTAAAGGAACCGAACAGGCACTTCACAGAAGAAGAAATACAAATGTTAACAAATATATGGAAAAATGTTCAATATCTCTAGCAATTAGAGAAATGCAAATTAAAACTACACTGAGATTTCATGTCACTCCAGTCAGAATGACAATTATTGAGAATACAAGTAACAATAAATGTGAGGATGTCGGGGAAAGGTTCACCCATACATTATTGGTGAGACTGCAAATTGGGGAAAACACTTTGGAAGCTAGGATGGTGATTCCTCAAATACCTAGGAGTGGAACCACCATTTGACCCAGTTATCCCACTCCTCGGCATATACCCAAAGGATTTAAAATCGGCATCTACAGTGACACATCCACGTTAATGTTTATAGCAGCTCAATTCACAATAGCTAAGCTATGGAGCTGGCCTAGGTGCCCTTCAACAGATGAATAGGTAAAGAAAATGTGGTATATATACACAATGGAGATTACTCAGCCATTAAGAAGAGTGAGATTATGGCATATGCCAGGAACTGGATGGATCTGGAGATTATCATGCTAAATCAAATAAGCCAATCCCCCCAAACCAAAGATCAAATGTTTTCATTGATATGTGGAAGCTAATCCACAGGCGGGGAGGGGAAGACTAGCAATTCAGAAGATTAACAACGTGAATGGAGGGAAGGGAGAGGGATGGGAAAAGAAAGTCAGTGGAATGAATCTGACCTAATTTTCCTATGTGTACATATATGAAAACACCACAGTGAATCCTACCATCACGTGTATCCACAAGAATGGGTTCCTAATTAGAACAAGATACATTTCATGCTTGTATATTTATATCAAAACAGATTCTACTGTCATGTATAACTAAAAGGAACAACAACAACAACAACAAAAAATGTTTAGTTTCAAGTCATAGGTGTGAAAGTGCCATCGGACTCAGCGCGTGACTTGACCGGCAGAGCAAAAGTGCTTGATCCCGGTGTTTCTGGGCCAGCTCCACAAGACGGAGCCTGTCCTGGGGAAGGGGCGTTGTGTGTGCGCTCCACAGGGCCAAACATTCACTTTATGACTCTGAAAGTCTGGCAGTTATTCTTGTCTGCCCAGCACGCCTGTGAGTGTGCATTCTTAGAGTTCTAGAATATTTGAGAGCCTCATTCTTCAAAGTGAGTCTGCGTTTAGTTCCACAGCCAAGTAAAGCAACCCAACCAGGTGGCAAAACTCCAGGCTATGACTGCTGTGGGCAGGGGAGGCCGACCGGGCTGTTCCATCCCTGGCTTGGCCTGTGAAACGAGAGCACATGTGTTTGCTTATTTAACAGAGTTTCCGTCGGGCCAAATTCCTGTAACCACGAAATACGACCCGGGAATCCGCACAGTATTTGAGGGTAGAGGTTGCCAGCAATAGATGCTGAGTCACGTGGCTCCCTGGGTGAGTCCTAGGATAAACCCTGGAGGTTGCTGTAGTGACATCTAGCCAGTTTCACTCTTCCCAGTGACCCACATGCCTACTTCAAGGTCATCATGTGCACCACATCCTGATTGTGGAGGTTGGAAGCTCCAGGCGTCCCCAGTCTATAGAAGAAAGCTTGACCTGAAGATATCGCCTGCGTCCATAGAGGACATGCCGAGCTGACAGCAAGGTGAATGCTCTCATGATTAGGGTTGTGTGTGTGTGTGTTTCATTAATTGAGAGTAAAACTAATTTAGCCCAGCTTGGTGGTACATGCCAGCAGGTCTGGAGGCTGAGGCAGGAGGATAGCGAGTTCAAAGCCAGCCTCAGCAACTTAGCAAGGCCCTAAGCAACTCAGTGAGACCTGTCTCTAAATAAAATACAAAATAGGGCTGGGGATGTGGCTCAGTGGTTGGGTGCCCTTGAGTTCAATCCCTGGTGTCAAACAAACAAAACAACAAACAAACAAACAAAACTAATTTCAATGGGCCAGTGCTTACATCTATTGGTCTCAGAACCATACATTAGTCCAGAATTGCATTTGCCCTGCCCTGGAAGCGATCCCACCTGAGAGCACACCTGTATGGAAACACACATATAAAACAGAACTGTTACAGAAGCAGTACCATGGGACAGACGTGATAATTATAAGCCCTTGACCCTCATCCTCTCATGCTTAGTCTAACGTAAGACAATTGGATGGAAAGGGTGTGTGTACGTATGGATTGCATTTCAGAAGACAAAATAAATCCAAATAAAAATAAGCAAGCCCTGATGAGGTTCGTTTATACAGCCATCACCAGCCCTGCAGAGGTGTCACGTAAGCACCACGGGCCCTGTGGATCGCGCACACACAACGCACTTGTACTTTCCAAAGGTCTTTCAATCCAGGAAACCTGATCCACAAGAAAGGGAGGCTGGGCCTCACCTGTTCTGCCCGAGGCTTCACAGACTGTAAACTGCGCCATCAGGCGGGAGTTTGCCACAGCCCCTCACCTGGTTCCCTGTCTTAGACCTTCTGAGATTTCATTTAATAGGTATCATCCTTGAGCACCAAGTGTTCAGGACTCAGTCCCTGCCCCACAAATTCTTTATTGCCCATGGCACTCAAAGCGACAGTGCCACATCCAGGCACAATAGGGACTGCATGCTTCCAACTGTGGGCACAGGAGGACTGGCAGGGTTAGTCTGAGGGTCCCCACTGGCTGAGAGGATGGCTATGCTGGGCAAAAGCAAAATTTCTTAAGCAAGTTCCCCGGGAGGACTCAGAGAGGAGGTCTGAGGAGCCAAGGAAGGAAGGTGCATGCTCGGGCACCTGGGACCATCCCAGAGAGATGGGGAGAAGCCGCCAGGGCCTTCTAGGGCCTTCTTCCCTGTGTGCAGCTGGCAGGAGGAGGAGCAGAGTCCCTGGGCTCTCCCTGAGCGTTGCCATGGGAACGGCGGGCTGGGAGGTGTGCTGCATCTATTTCTATGGCTCCTATCACCATGGCACCTACTTGCTCTGAAAAACACAGCTAAAAACAGAACGCGAAGAAGAGGGGGACAACACTCCCTGCAGTCACCTTCGGCAGTGGTTCTCATACCTTGTGATTGCTCACGCCGGCCTTTTCCGTTCGGAGGGTCCATGTTTTTGCTGTCTGTGACCTTAAAAAACAAGGGGTTCACTATTCACATCAGCGCCACTGTGATGGTGAGGTGGCTTAGGTTCCAGAAAGTTCCCACTGGATTTGCTGCAGGGAGACGTTTCTCAAATGAGCTCACACAGGAAGTGGCTTGTTCAGGGCCCCACGTCAGGCGATTTGGGGACAGGGAAGAAGTAGGGAGTGAAGGAGAGGGACCGTGGTGTCCACGGGCACAGATGACTCAAGAAAAGGCCTGTGCTGATTCACCAAGGAGGGTCGGGAGTTTTCCTGGGAAAACACTGGAAACTCACTCCCCAGAGAGATCCACAGGCCAAATCCCTTCCCTGAAAGTCTTCCTGAAATTATCAACTATGCTTCCTAATAAAGCACTCAGCTCGTCTCCACAGTCAGACAGAACTTGACTTCAATCCCGACTTGGCCACTCGCTCGCCACGTGAGATCTGTGGGGCCCTCGAGAGCCAAAGGGTGCGCCCCTCCCGGGGTCACGCTGCTTCCTGTGACCTCGGCCTTCCTGGTCCTCCCTTGGTTTTCTCATCTATAAAACAGAGATAATAATAGCAGCTGTCTCTGGTGGTGGCTCTGCGGTGGCATCAGGAGGGAAGACACACGAAGCCCCTGGGATGTGGCAAATGCTCAGTAACTGCTGGAGACTCGGCTGTGAGGAGGACAGCAGTGACAGCTGGGCCCACAGGGTGCTCAGGGGCTGCCGGTCATGTTCCCCCAGGCCTGACTTCCTGTCCTCCGTCTTGGGGTGGCAGTGACACGGGGCCTAGTGTACAAGTAGCCCCCTGCCTTCGGACTCTCACACTCATGGGTGTCCCTGGGCATAAGGCTTTGAAGTGGGTGATTCCGTGGGAAGGGTCATCAGCCTAAGCACTTGAGTGACCCAGAGGACAAAGGACATGTCCTGGGGAAAATCCCAACATGGTGACCTGCCTGTGGCTTTGGAGTCAACAGCTCTGACTGAGGGCTCTGTCCTCCCTCTGCCTACTTGTCATGTGGCTCTGAACAAGTCACTTGACTTCTTTTTCCTTCCCCGTGAAGCGGGGCGAATGGCTGGTCGGAGCTGGAAGGGAACCTGGGAGAGAGGTTCTCTCGCGCAGCCGCACACGGGGCTCTCAGGACTGCAGGCTCATCTAGTCCCCACCACCGCAGCAGAAGGCAGAGCGAAGGCTCCACGTGATGAAGATTAGCCTCGCTAACAGGAGGAGACAGGCCCATCTCCTGAACGGGCATTAAACTCCCAGGGTCACACCAAGCCAGGCCCAGAGCCAGGACGGCCTCTTCAGTGTCCCCAGGGCCCTCTCACAGGCTCCATTTCTCACTCTCATGCCACACAATCGGTGGGCTGCTCTCATCCATAGCTCACACCTTCGCTGTTGAGGTCATCACGGCTGTCTCCCCGCCTGGCCCTGCTCCCATCAGAACTCCCACCTCCACAGGGAGATCCCTGTGCTCCCAAGGGACCGAACTCCACTCAAAGAACAGCCCTGCACAGGTGTTATGACTTAATCTAAGCCAGGTAGCTAATTCTGTTGCTCTGCACACGGGGATTGACAGATGTGACCTGAGGTGTTCCAATCCGAATGACTCTCGGGACTCTTCCCAGTCGTGGGGGATGAGAGACGAGCCTGGGGCTGGTCCAGCTATCTTACCGTGATGAGCAAAGCCAGCGCCATAAACCGGCACACAGAGGAGCCTCAGCTGAAAGAACTCAGCTGGGGCTGTGGTGGCATTCTGAACGTCTGGACAGGACCACAGCCCAAACTTGCCCTACCTCTGATTTTCTTAGTTCTATGAATCAACAGATTCTATTTCTGTTTAAATGGATTTAAGTTGGCTTTTCTGTAAAGTCAGGTTGGCAGTGGCTGGAACGCTGCTTCCTCTCTGCAGGTTGAGAGTCTTCACCACCTTCAAGCTCAATCCCAAGGTCAGTTTGTAACGGGGTGCACTCATGCTTTGAGTCGGATCCTTGCTTAACTTAAATCCTATATGTTTCCTCCTTTTTCTTCCTCTCCTTCTCTGGCTGCAGGACAGCCAAGCTGGGGAAGCAGGAGTAACATTTTCCCCTCCTAGGCAGAGCTATTGTGTCCTTGGGCACCCTGAGCATGAGAATGAAGAAATCCAGACCTGGGAGCTGGTGCCAATGGGTTTGAGGACTGAACTATCTCAAGGACACCATCTGGACATGAATGATGTCTCCTGATCGGTGCCCTCAGAACCTCGACCCTGAATTTCTCTTTAAAAAACTCTTTGCTCCTCCTTGCAGTCAGGAGAGTAGCCTTGCGACCTTCCTCTACTTCTCATTTTCGAGCAAACCAAAACTTCATTTTCTTTTTTTTCTCAAAAATCTTGTCCTCATTATTTGGATGGGAGCCAGGGACAAGGACCAGCCTTTCGGTATTAAGTTCTTGAAGGGACTTCTGTTCCTTCACTTAATTCTTTCTTCCTGTACTTCAGAATCCCTATGTGCCATTTATGGAGTGAACCTCTTCCTAACAATAAAACCCACTGAGATTGGTAGTGTCTCCATTTGTCCAGTGAGGACACTGAGACCCCAAAACGTGGGAAATCATTTCCTCTAGGTCAGAACTGAAAAACAGACCCTTTTGACATATAAGGGATTAATAAGCTTTGATTTCTCTTAAAGGATTAAGTTATTGCATTTCTTCAGAACGAGGCTGGTTTTTCTTCCTATTTTGCCATCTATGCTAGTTACTTTTGTTGTTATTTTCAGTGCTGGGGATTGAACCTGGGGCCTTGCGCATGCGAGGCAAGTACTATACCGCTGAGCCACATCCTCAGCCCCCATGGTAGTTACTTGATAAGCATTTGTTCCTAAATGATAGATGGAACTTCCTGCATCCAGAAACATCCTGTCCCAGGAGCCTGAAGCTGCTCAAAGTTCTGCTGAGTACTTTAAGAAGCACCAGGCACCAGGCTAAGCACTTGAAATATGTAATCTCTTTTTCAAAAATGGTTCATTGTACTTACAAAGGCCAGTGGCTTTTTTGCCAGAGCCTACAAATGGAACCTGTTGGGATTGGGAGTGGGGGAGCTATACAGAGGAACAAACGCAGAGGGCAGCATGTGTCTGGGTGGGAAGGGCAAGGCCTTGGGTTAACTCTTGATTCTCTTATTACCTGGGAGTTTGGGAAAGTTCCTTTGTGTGTGTGTATGGTTTTTTTTTTTAATCTCAATTTTGTCAAATAAAGATACAGTCCCAATACCTCCGAGTTGTTGGGAGAGTACATCATGTTACTCAAACAACCCAGAACAAAACCTGGCGCCATCTTGCTCTTTGTCCACTATATTTCTCCTTTGCTGAGCAAGATCATGACTGGTCCTCACAGGAGCAGTATGCGTCCCCCCTGCTCTGTGGATGATGGCCAACCCTTCCCAGGAACCAAAGCAAGATACAGAGGTTCAAGAAAACATTGGCCACCAGATGGGAAGAAGTTTCCATCCCATTCCTTGCCAAACATAGATCTGCTGCTGGGAAGCCAGAGCATGCCAAGAAACGACTGTAGCCCAGACCACATTGTTTCATTGCAAATTCATTGTGTTTAGATTATGACTAAACCATTTCTCTTTTGTCTCTGCCCAGCAACCATGAGCACTTGTAGATCTGACAGCCTGCCTGAGCATCAAGTCTTACTGATTTTACAAAGGGAAAGGGATTTTTCCAAGGGTTCAGTATGCGTTTTCAATTGAGGTATGAAATTGTTCCTCAGAACAGCTAAATTTGCCCTAGATTTGGGGTATTGTCATATCATCAGTATGTATTTGCTCAGGGATCTGTCAGAAAAGGAAAACGACAGATTTGACTGAACGGTACTTCTCTGAGACTGAGGTGGGGGCAGGGAGGCCTGAAGGGCAGGAAGACATAAGATATCTTTGCATTTTATCGCCCTCTTCTAATCACCCCTGCTAATCACCTCTGCAAGAAGGGGGTAAGCCCAGCTTTTGGTTCCATCCCAGAGTGAGGTTTCTGTTGTTAACTGGTTTCATCCTTCTTCAGGAAGCTGAGAGGCGGTGTTCTCAAAGTGTGGCTCCCCAGGACACCTTAATCAGAATCCCAGAGTGTTTAAAATGTTTAAAATCCTCATTTCTGCCTTCATCCCATTCCTGCTGAAGTAGCCTGCAAATTATTGGGAATCTTAACCGCATATGGTGGTGCACGCTTGTAATCCCAGCTACTCAGAAGGCTTAGGCAGGAGGATCACAAGTTCAAGGCCAGCCTGGGCAACTTAGACTCACTCTGTCTCAAAATTAAATTAAATGGTCTGGGGATGTAGCTTAGTGGTAGAGCATTTGTCTAACCTGTGCCAGGCCCTGGGTCCAATCCCCAGTACCACAAAAAAACTAAAACCAAACCAAAACAAACAAACCCTACAAGCTTAGATAAGTATGGATTGAACTCCGGACTCCAGCTCTGCTACTTTTGCTTGTAGACTTGGGACAGGTTATTTAATCTCTCAATTTTATCAACTGTGCAAAGAGAATGCTGAGCAGTCAAGGGATATGGAGCATGTGTGCTTGTTATAAGGAAGAAATGAAATCAATGTTCAGCAACGTTTGGCACATAGTCAACGCTCAATGTGCGGGGGAAGGAGAAAACTTTCCCTCCATGCTCTAATGGCTCAATAAAACTGACAACAGACAGATTAACAGGAGCAAAGATACACAAATTTATTATGTGCACATGTATAGGAGTCTCAACAATAAGAGATTCAAAGAGCGGCCAGATGATGGAATATTATAAATGTTCTGAACTACAAAAGGGAAAGGGGGGGGCTGGGGTGTGGCTCGCCTAGCATGTGTGAGGCACTGGGTTCAATCCTCTGCAACACATAAATAAAATAAAATAAAGGTATTGTGTCCATCTACAAATAATTAAAAAAAAAAAACTAAATAAATAAAATACAAAACAGGGCTGGGGATGTGGCTCAGTGGCGGGGGGCGAGATGAAAGGTAGAAGTTCGTGATGAACAAATGGTGTCCTGATAGGAAGAGATAGTTTCTCTCAAGTGATAAGCAGCCCTCACATTAGGCTCTGGCCCATGACAAAGTCTGGGCATCCACCTTCAGCCTTCTCCTGGGTGCATTAATCTTCCCTTGATTCCTGGGTTCCTTTTGGAGGATCTTCCTTTGGGCAGATAAGGGAACTTAGGGAAAGTCTCTCCCTGCATAATGCAGCGGGGGAGGGGGTTGTGGAGCAGAGGGGCAAGAGACAGTGACGGGGAACAGACAGAAGTGAGCAGTGGGAGCCTAGGGTTGAGGGGATGATTCTATAAACCAGGCCTACTGGGCTGACGCCTACCAGCTTTCTTTTAAAAATACATTTACCTGGGTCCCTGCCTGGCCTAAGTCAATAGATAAGTTACATTCCTCAGCAAACAGAACATTATCTGCCGGAGAAATGCAGTCACTAAAGTCTCCTCCCTGCTGATAAGAAGAATGCAAGCTACCCTGAGGAGTGGACTTTGTGACCTTTACACAGACCAGACTCCAGGGGTCAGGGAGACAGGATAATTAGAAGAAGCAAAGCCCCCTACCCACAAAATCTGTAAGAACAAGTTCCAATTAGACCTGATTAGCACGGGATAAAGTGACCTAGAGTTGCTTGGATCTTTAGCATGTCATTATAATAGTATAGTCTCCTTTCCATGGGAGAAGACCACAGGCAGCAGAGACTTGAAATTCTGATGAAATCCTGCTGTCAGTCAAAGTCAAGAGGTGGACCTGAGAGGGACTCTGTGGCAGCTTCTCTGGGACCCCCAATAAAACAGGAGGGCAGGAGGGGCATGCCACTGTTCTTCTCTCTGAGAGGATCTACTCTTTCCTTTGAGAGTGTCCTCTTTCACTCTTTTCCTAGACCTTCTAACTAACTCATGGCTGCTACTCTATGTGACATGTCCGAAATCTTTCCAGCATGATTGCAAGAACGAGTACCCCAGGACCACCCGGTTGCCTTGGCTCCACAGTGGGCTCTTGTTCTGAAACAACAGGGGCACAGGAGAAGGTCAGAGACAGCTTGGCTCTTCTTTAGTTCAAAACACTTAGTATGCCAGGGTGACTACTTTCGGGCTATCACCTTCTGAGCCCCAATAAATACATGATCACTCTTCTTTTTATATAACACCTATGCTCAAAAAAATCTTAGGACCCTACAAGATATACTTGATAAACATGGCCATCGCGGCCAGCGCCAAGATTCTTCTGTATTATCCACTGCTACAGATTTTGACAAATTTACAGACCCAGCAACCAGAACTGAGGTTTCATGAGCCATACGAATTCCACCAGGGTTCACATGTGATCCTCAACAGTAGGCCAGCCAGAGAGGGCAGCAGGAGAATAGCCACAGCTATTCTCATCCCGAGGCCCAGGTGTTGTAGGCAATTGCTGCAGTGTGTCCAGGTTGTCACTCATTTCAAAAGACTCCAAACTTGGGGGAGAGAGGTATGGCAGCATGGGTTACTAGTGGGTGGTGGCTGTTTGTCAGCCTCTTGGTTTGTATGGATTATTCACTGTGAGAAACATGCTCATCTACCAGCCTCAAAGAATGGGCTCAGAGACACCACGGACAGGAAAAAAAAAAAAAAAGCAAGACTTTAATAACAGCCTTTCAAGATCGGGTGCCTGGTAGTCAGGGGTCCCCAGAATGGTTACAATCAGCATTTTATCCCCTACTGCACCAGGTCCCTCCTCTGGCTCCTCATTGGCTGAGTACTATGGGGTGCTCAGTCTTCCTGAATATCACCTAGGTTTAGCTGTGTCCTATTGGGTTATTTAAAGAATCTACTTTAGTTGTCCCCACCTCTCTTTGCTCTCTTGTGGTGGGGAAGCCTTCATGGGGTGAATGCATTCTTTACCTAAGTTACTATTTCTGAGCAGAGAGGTTTCCATCTCTGTCGCTCAGGTAGACGCCCCCCCCCCACCTCCTTTGTCAAGGTGCTGGTCAGGGGCATGGCCTTTGGATCTGCCACATCTGCAGGCTACAGCGCTATGGTGTGAGTTAGCTGCCTGTAACTTTCCATTCTGCTCCATTTCCCCTCTGGCTACCTTTCTTACATCCTGATTTTACATTTGAGGCTAAATACTGTATTCTGAAAATAGATGGCTGGATTTTCTATTTCTCACACTTACTTTAGCATAATATAAGCATCTCAAGGAGTCAGGGATAAGAACAGGGACAGATAAATTCTCAGCCTTTAATTCACTATCTGTTGCTAAAAGTCTTCCTACTCCCCCACTCTTACAAAGTATGCAATGTGCCTTTTCTTAACCTCCTATTCTTAAAACAACAACAACAATGATAAAAACAATCCCAGTATAAGATGAAGCCAATAAACATTATATGTTTTTTTTTTTTTTAATTTTAATATTTATTTTTTAGTTATCAGCGGATACAACATCTTCGTTTTGTATGTGGTGCTGAGGATCGAACCCGGGCCGCACGCATGCCAGGCGAGCGCGCTACCGCTTGAGCCACATCCCCAGCCCAACATTATATGTTCTTGGGCCTTAAATTACAATTTATTGCCTGCTGAAAATCTTTCACTCTCAAACAGTAATTCATAAACTTGACCTGCTAAGTCTTTCAACTCCTCCACTCTTAGAATATATAAAATGTGCCTTTTCTTACCCTCCTATTCTGAATCAAATCAGGTGTAGGATGAAGTCAGAGATACTAGAAGAGCCTCTTCCACAAGAAAGAAACTTCTTAAAGAAATTATCATAAAGACAGCAGACCCACTCCCCAGGCCACTCAATAAAAGTTCGGGCCCTTCTTTTGTTCACAGACAGTTTTGACTTCTCTTTCAATCAGTGCTGTCCCCTGCGTCTGGAGATGAAATCTCTTTCCCCACTTTTCCCCCTGATTAAATCTCTGCCTTGACTCAGAGTTTGCTGTTACCACTGTTGGATCAAAAGTTCCCATTTCGGGTATCAACTGTATTGTAGGAAACAACAAAAATTCATTGAGATATAGACACTGAGAGATAATATAAACCAGCAGTTGGCAGAATTTTTTTGTATGGCCTGTATAAAGAATAGATTTTACATTTTTAAAGAGTTGTGAAGAAGAAAAAGTATGAAGAGGAAGAGAAGGAGAGGGAGAAAGAGAGGGTATATAATATGTGTGATGGCTAATTTTTAAAAATCAACTTGACTGGGTCACAAGATGCCCAGATATG
Organism: Marmota marmota marmota; assembly: GCF_001458135.2. NCBI lineage: Eukaryota > Metazoa > Chordata > Mammalia > Rodentia > Sciuridae > Marmota > Marmota marmota. The sequence continues at coordinate 56,314,422 of NW_025999900.1, read as the reverse complement.
TGAGTTAAACATTATTTATGGGTGTGTCTACAATGGTGTTTTGGATGAGATTAGATTCGAATTTGCATCCGTAGATTGAATAAAGTAGATTGTTCTCCCCAGTGTGGGTGGGCATCCTCCAATTTGTTGAGGGCCTGCAACTTCTCAGCTCCCCAAAATCCTAATGATAACTCTCAGTATATTTATCTTCCGTTGTTACTATTTCTCAGGAGTGCAGGGACTGATATAAACAGAGACACACATAGCCCATATGAATCTTGTGCTTTACATAAAAGTTTGCTGAGTCCTCGTCCAGACTACACAGAACTGGCTGTTCACTTAGCACACGGTCTCTACATCAAGTCCATTCCCTGTTGGAGTGTTCATTTGCAAGCCGGGCACGGTGCGTGCATCTACGGTGCCAGTTCTCAGGAGGCTGAAGTGGGAGGATTGTTTGATTCCAAGAGTTTGAAACCAGCCTCAACACTATAGTGAGACCCTGTTCCCCACAAAACACCAAGCACCCAACCAACCAACAAATAAACAAGAAGGTTCATTTGCCTTTTTATTACCAAATGCCACAGGCTTGCTGCGCTCAGTCTGACAGCAGAAGCTGCCTTAGTTCGGGGAAGATTTAGTCAGTCAAAATAAACCTCTGAGACCAAAATAAAAGGACAGAAAAAGACAGGAAGGTTGACAGGCCAATCAATTTCATGATCATTGCTGCAAAAATCCCAGAACATTCGCAAACTGAATCCAGCTGTGTATATAAAAAAATAATATATCATGAACAAGCTATGATCATCTCAGGAATCAAAGACAGGTTCAACAAGAAAAAGGCAATACAATAATTCATCGTATTACCTGACTAAAGGCAAAAAGGTATATACATATAAATATATATATACATATATATGTATATATAAGCATATACATATATAAAATCAACTTGACTGGGTCACAGGATGCCCATATATATATGTGTGTGTGTGTGTGTGTGTATATATATATATATATATATATATATGTATATATATATATAGTATTTAACATCTATTAACAAAACTCTTAATTAATTTGAACTAGAACTGGATAAAGGACATATATTAAGAAAAAAACAAAAAGAACAAAAATCTATACCATACTTATTGGTGAAATGTTGAAAGCCTTCCCTTTAAGAGCAAGGCCTAAAAATTCCTATTATCCCCACATTATACCAGCCTGAACAGTTCACCAAGAAAAAGAAAAATGTTATGATTCTATGAAAACCCCAACACAACACCATCAACAAATAATTAATTAAAATTAGCAGTAGAGTTCAGGAAGTTTTCTTTGAGACAGAATGGCATTTCCTTAATAACAATATTTAAAAGTCCATTGAGCCGGCCGGGCACAGTGCTGCATGTCTGTAATCCCAGCAACTTGGAAGGCTGAAGCAGGAGGATCACAAGTTCAAAGCCAGCCTCAGCAACTTAGCAAGGTCCTGAGCAACTCAGCAAGACCCTGTCTCTAATAAAATATTTTTTAAAAGGCTGGGGATGTGGCTCAGTGGTTAAGCACCCCTGGGTTCAATGCCTGGTAACCAAAAAAAGAAAAAAAAAATAGAAAGAAAAGAAAAAGTCAATTGAATTTCTATTCACCAGTTCCAGAAAATATAATTCTAAAATATATAGTCTATAAAAGCCTGAGCAAATATTAAATACCCAGAAGAAAATCTAACAAAACACATGAAATCCCTTCATGGAGAACTTTATTGGAAGATGTTAAAGAACTAATAAATGTAGAGACAGTAGGTTCATAACAGAAGGAGTCAACGTCATACAGATCTCAGTTCTCTCCAAATTGATACAGATATTCCAAAAAAATCCTAATAAGGGTTTATTATTATTAGTGTTATTTTAGTTGTAGATGGACACAATGTCTTATTTATTGTTATGTGGTGCCGAGGATTGAACCCAGAGCCTCCCCTGTGCTAGGCAAGTGCTGTCACTGAGCCCCAACCCCAGACCCAACCAGGGTTTTTAAAAAATGAAACTCAACAAGCTGATTCCAGAATTGATAGGGAAGAATAAAGGGCCAATGACGCCAGATCCCTTTTAATGAAAAACAACAGACAAAAAGGGTGTGTATTGGAAGGCGGGCATATCCTCTGCCAGATTCAAGACACAGAGCCATAGAGATCAGGAAGGGGTGAAGCTAAACTCTCAACACCAGAAACAACGAAAAAATGGGCAAAGAACTTGAACAGACCTTTCTCCAAAGTAGACCTGCAAAGGACCAGTAAGCACGCAAAAGGGTGATGGAGGTTACAAGCCATCACAGAAACGCAGGTCGAAGTCACAGTGAACCACCCCTGGACACACAGGAGGATATCTATTATCAAACCCCAAACAAATCAGAAAATGAGCGTCAGCCAGGATGTGGAGAAGTTGAAACTTTCATGCGTTGCTGCTGCGAACGTAAAATGGTACAGTCCCAGCTGAGACAGAATGGCACTTCCTTAAAGAACTAAACAACCAGATGACTCAGCAATGCTACTTCTGGGCAGGTGCCCAAAGGAATGGAAAGCAGAGATTTGAACAGATCTGTGTACACAAGCGGAGGAAGCCGCGTTTTTCACAATAGCCAAGAGGTGGAAACAGCCCAACTGTCCCCTGATTGATGAATAAACACATTTTGTATACACATACAATGGAATGTTCAGATGTAAAAAGTAATGGAATTCAGTCAGGTGTGGGAACCTGAGGCAGGAGAATCACAAGTTTGAGTCCAACGTGGACAACTAAGCAAGACCCTATCTCAAAATAAAATAAAAAGCCTGGGGATTAGCCCAGTAAATCACGCCTGGCTTCCATCCCCAGTACTGAAAAAAAACAGTAATAAAATGATGATCCATGCTCAATGTGGATGTACCCCAAAGACACGAGGAGAAACACTGTAAGTCAAAGAAGCCAGACACAGAAAGACACATACTGTATGATTGCATTTGTATGAAGTACCTGGAATAGTGAAGTTCATAAAGATGGAGAATGGTGGTTACCAGGTGCTGGGGATGGGTAGAAAGCTTCATTTGGGGATAATAAAAATGTTCCAGCGGTGAGTGGTAGTAAGGGTTGCAAAACAATAAGCATGTATTCAATGCCACTGAACTTCACACCACCAAATGGCTAACGTGGTAAATTTTATGTTATTTATATTTTACCACAATCTTATCAGCAGAGCAGTATAGATCCATGGCGTGGCCCATACTCTGGTGCCATCTTTAAATTGTTTGTCAAGAACCCACCATAAGGGGCTGGGGTTGTGGCTAGAGGTAGAGTGCTCGCCTAGTGCATGTGAGGCCCTGGGTTTGATCCTCAGCACCATATAAAAGTGAATAAATAAAACAAAGGTATTGTGTCCATGTACAACTAAAAAAAAATTTAAAACAAAACAAACAAACAAAAAAACACCATAAGTATAGCAGTCAAGGTAAAGCTTTTAGGAACTTTGAAAGCAACTTGACAGAGTCAGTTTATGTCTGTTCTACTATTATGGAATCTAACAAAATACTAGGGCCTTTGGGTATCTTTTTTTTTTTCATTTTATTTTCCAAGTAATTTTTGTTGCTTTTACAAAAATTTTGGTCTACAATGGATTTTGGGAAAAATCACAGAAAATTTGAGAGCTCAGGAAAAAAGTCTCCAAACTAGCGTATTAAAACTTGATATCTGATAGAGAATACATTGCAGGTGAGTGAAAAAGTAAAAATTGGAAGCCAATTACAACAGTCACAAAAATCAAATATAGGTTGATTAGATACTTAAACATGAAAGATTAAATATTTAGATATGAAGGACAAAATTAGAAATTTTGTTGTTTTTGTTATTTGTGGACTTTTATTTATTTATTTGTGGTGCTGAAGATCGAACTCAGTGCCTCACACATGCTAGGCAAGTGCTCTCCCACTGAGCCACAACCCCAGCTCCAAAATTAGAAACTTTTAGAAGATAATAGAAAAGAATACCTTCATAATATCATATTGGGAAGTTCCTTAGATAAGATAAATTTAACATCAAAATTCAGAACTTCTGCTCAAAACTCACCAAACGTAAAATGCAAAGGCAATCCCACATTCCAAATAGACTCCTGAACATGTAAAACTGTTAGAATTATCATCTACAATATATAAAGACTTCCTATGAATCAATAATATCAGCAGTCTATTAGAAAATTGGGGAACGGATGTAAAAAGGCATTTCATAATAGAGAAAATAGAGTGCATAAACACCCAAAATTCTCTGTTTTGATAGTAATTACATAAGTGAAAATTAAAACCATGATAAAACATAGGCCATACCTATGAGTTTGACAAAAACTAAAGTTGGTAAGGATGAGAACAACCCAAATATATCATTGACTGCCAGTGTAAGAGTAGATAGTTATACTCACTCCAGGGTGTGTGGGTGGGTAGGAATTAGCATTATTTCATACAGAAAAATTATCTTTAAGCTAGAAATTCCATTCACAGGTTATACTCTAAAGAAGAGTTTGTATACATGAGAAATAATCATATAACCAAACACAACACAATAGGGAAAAATGAACCATAGGTACTTGTACAAACACAAATGAATCTCAAAACATGATGCTAAATGAAAGAAGAATGTGTGTGTGGTACCAGGGATCGAACTCAGGGGCCCTTCACCACTGAGCTATATCCCCAGCCCTTTTTGTTTTTTATTTTGAGACAGGGTCTTGCTAACTTGTTGATGCTGGCCTCAAACCTGGTAATCCTCCTTGCTTCAGCCTCCCAAGTCACTGGGTGTATGCAACTACACCCAACTATTACATAATCCTTAAATACTGCATTTAAAAATAAGCTTGTGAGTTCTGCAAAACCAAAGGATGTGCTACCTGAAGACAGAGATAGAGATAGAGATAGAGATGATGTAAAACCTGTTAGACACAAGAAAAGACCACTGACTCCAATTAAAATCAAATTAAAGCAAACTTATTATTTCGACCGGCCAGGCTGCCTCTCCCCACAAATAACCACGGGAACAAGACAGCCCCGCAGCTTTCTTGCAGCCCAGCTTTATAGCCCAGAAAGTTACACAAAGCGGGGTTACAGATAACAAAAAAGACTAGTTTACATTTTTGCTGGCCCCGACATCAGAATTTATGAAGGTCATCAGAGCCTCAGAGAGGGTCGTTATCTGGCCAGGGAAGGTCAGGATTTATGAGGCATCACTAAAGTTTCAGAGAGGGCTGCTATCTGGTTGGGGAGAGCCAGGCATTCCAAGCTAGTTCAGAATTTGCAGTAATTTACAGTAAAGCCGAAATTATCTTTTCATGGCTTTGTGGCGAGATGGCTCCCAATTTTAAGAGAAAATCAGGCTGGGTCTATCAAAAACCATAAAGAAAACATGGAATCATGAACATGGATTTCTGTATAGTTTCCCTCCGGTAGCAGGAGAAGGGAACATGATTGGAGAGAAGCACACAGAAGTTTCCATGAAGCCAACTCTGATCTGTTTCCTAATCTGGGTGGTAGGGGTGCAGACATCTGTTTTCCCATGCTTTCAGCTGAGCATATGGCTTATCATATAGGATATATTTCACAGTGTTAAAAAAAAATTAAAAACAAAAGATAAAAAGTCCCACGGTGAAGGAGGGAGGAAGAGGGTCGGGTGCTTTGGAAACAGCTCTGTGAAAATCAGCCTGGAATTGAAGCCAGTATAGAGGAAAGCAGAAGGAAGGGCTGGAGAGCCACAGGGGGCATAAAGAGGGGACAAAGAGAGACAAAGTCCACCTCCTTTCATCTGAGTGTCTGGATCCAGCCTTTCCTGATTCCCAGTTATATGTGTGTGCCAGTACAATCCCTTTTCTGGATCTTTACTAAAACTAGCTGCAGTCAAAAATACCTAAGTGAGTTAGGATTTTGTATCAGGAGCAGAATTTTGTAAATGATCATCCCTAATATATGGACTTAATCGCCTGCATTGAGGCGGGCAAAGGGCAGTGTGGAGGCACCCTCTCTGACTAGGAAGGAAACGATACCTCTGTCAGGGTAGCAAAGTGGCTGAACCCTTTCCTGTCAAATCTGGTGAGTCAGTAATGCTGGAAGTGGAGAGAGAGAGAGAGAGAGAGAGAGAGAGAGAGAGAGAGAGAGAGAAAGAGTAAGAGAGAAAACAGGGTACTAGGGCATGGGGCTACTTCTTCAGCCTTCAGTACACTCTATAAGAAAAAGATGGCCTCCGTCCTGGCTGACATTTCTGAGTGTAGGGAAAAGGTAAAACACAGTCACGGGCTCCCCTTTCTGTCTGTGGCCAGCGATTCAGTGGAGCTGAGAGACACAGAATTATACATCAGGATTGCAAAAGTCCCTTTCCCTGCCCCAGGCTAGTGGTGCAGGCAGCATCTGGGAGAAACCCGGAGACCTCTTTCCGTCCCCACCCGCAGCAGCTCCTGCACAAACAGCTGTCCACTGGGGAACAGCCTGAGGTCAAGTGGCCAGATCAGCCCCATCTCACCCTCTGGCCCAATGTGTCCAGGGCAGAGTCCAAATGGCGGCTGGTAAAGGCAGCCCTCGGGGAGGGCAGGGCGCAGAGAGCATTGTCAGGAGACCTGGCAAGGACAGGGTCCAGATCCCAGACTTGACTGGGGTGCCAGCCCTGGTTGGCAGCTCACGCAGTTATTAGAAAAGAGATTGAGATGGCTCACGGCCGAGGCCGGCCCCTGACCTCTCCACTTGGGTCTGCACATAGAGGCCTGCTAGCAGATATAGCTTCCGGAAGGGACATTCTCTCTGATGTCCCCCATGGAGGTCAAGGGACAAGGGAGGGTATCCCAGAAGATCCTGACTGATGGAAGAACTCAGATCCTTCAGGAAACACTAAGTGGCTCCTTGCCAAGCCTCTTCACAGAAGGCTGGTCAAGGGACTGCAATCTGCTTTCACCCCTTGTTTCCATTGTTAAAGGCAAGTGTCCCTCCAACCCCCTCCCCAGGGCTGGGGGCTGAACCCAGGGGTGCTCTACCACTGAGCTACATTCCCAGCTGTTTCCATTTTTTTTTTTAATTCTGAGCTTCTCACCAAGATGCCCAGGCTGGCCTCAACCATGCAATCCTCCTGCTCCAGCCTCCCAGAGTCTCTAGGAAGACAGGTGTGAGCCCCTGCCCCTGGCATGCAAATGTCTTTTACTGCAAGGGTCCTATTTTTTCTTCTTCTCTACTGTTCAATGCTGGGGGTGTTCACGTTTATCATCTCGGTATTGATTGAGAACCAAAATGTGCAAATACATTTCTGGGGTTTTTTTGGGGGGTGGGGTGGGGTAGTTGGTTAGGACAACCCTAAGAAACTATTACATGCCCAGAAAATTTTAAGACTGTCCCTTCCATACTGATGGGACTGTCGTCACTATCTCAGACTTAGGTGGTCAATCAAAATAGCTCACGCCATGAGCACGTGTCTTTGGTTTTTGTTTGTTTTTGCCGTTCTAGGGCCAGAACGGGGTGGTAGTGGGGCCTGGCGCCTGCTAGGCAAGTGCTCCACCACTGGGCTCCGCCGCCAGCCCCCAGCAGGACGTGTGGCTGGAGGATGGTCACATGGTAATGCACTCGTATTTTGATTTTTTATGACTGTTGGGAAAGATGGATTTCTTGTCTCTGAAATTGCCAGATGCACAGACGATGTACGCTGGGCTGCCAGGAGTCGTTTCCATCACCCCATGAAGACAGCGGGCCCGAGAGAGAGGCCAATAGCAAGCACGGGCTAATGAGAGAAAGACAGGACCTGAGGGGGTCAACCACCTAAGTCCACTTTCCAGCCAGTAATTCCCCTTTTCTGCTTAAATCAGCTCGAGACAGAATCTCGGCCATTCCAGAGAGCAGATTCAAGAGCAAGTCAACTTCAAGCATGGCAGGCAAAAGTCTCTGTAAGGTGAAGGCTTCTGTAAAGTGATCTTGCTTCCGCTCGGTCACACGGTGAGAACAGTTCCTGCCAACCCCTCTGCAGCTCAGCTCTTTGCTTGGCCCATGCCGGGTGACCCGTGTCCTCATGCTTGAGGAAAGCTGCACTGTTCAACAGCAAGCAGCTGCCACCACCAAGGACCCCCTGTACACCTGCATTTTCAAGTCCCACTGAACTGGCACCCCCACAGGCCAAAAGAACAACGAGGAACCCAGATAAGAGGCGGCAACAGGGGGAGTTGGCAGTACTCCCTGGAGTCAGCTATTAAGTGACAGCTTTCCACAAGTCGGATCCTTAAAGCCATGTGATGCCCTGTGAAAAAGTTGGAAATAGCCAGGTGTGGTGCTCATGCCTGTGATCCCAGCTACTGGGCCGTCTGAGGCCTGAGGATTGTTAAGTTCAAGGACAGCCAGGCAATTTAGTGAGGTCCTCTCTCAAAATAAAAATTGAAAAGGGCTGGGGATGTGGCTCAGTAGTAAAGCATCCCTGAGTCTAATACCCATTACTACACACACACACACACTCACACACACACACAGTGCCTGAAGAAGGGTTACAATGGACCTTAATGTGGTACATCCAGGTCTGTGAGTGAGAATTAAAGTTTCTGAGGAAACTCTAATTGGTTCTTTCACCACTCACAGAGCGGCTTCTGCACTTAGGCATGGAGGTGCTCATGAGGAAAGAGGCAAGTCAGAGTGAGGGACAGTCCCAGGTAGTCATGGCACCTGGGAGGGGGTGCATGAGCTGAGTTTGAAAGACAAGGGGAAATTAGCAAGGACGGTGGCAGAGGAAGACAGGAACCGGCGGCATCCCGTGTGGTGGGCACACCTGGAGTAAAGTTGGGGCTGGGAAGGCAGGCGAGATTGATGGGGAAGCATCGTGTGGTGGAACTGCAGTAGCACAAGTTTCACTGGAGAGCTCTGGGAACACAGAAGAGTAGGAGAGACGGCATCAGAGGACGAGCCTGAGGCCCTCAGATGGAGGAAGAGGTCCGTGGGGACCCTGACCATAGCTGCCTAAGAAGTAAGCGAGACTTCCCCAATGACAGGGGAATGAGAAGAAGGGAGATGCGGGGAACTGGAAGAGGTGTGGCACCTGACTGAAGGCAAAGTGTGCAGGAAGAAGGAGGAGTCACTGTGCTTATGAGAGCAACGCGCCAGCTGTGACGTTCATGACAGCAAAGGATACAAGAAGGGCAAGCCTTGGAAGAGATGGATGAGTCTGTGTTTCTCACGCCAAGGAGGAGGAAGCCACCAATACCCACAAGCAGAGGTCCCTAAGAGGCCGGACACTCAGCACTGGACGCCAGGGAGGGGGCACTCACGGAGGAGGGACAGCTGGAAGCCCTCAGCTGTCATCAGGACACCAAGAGGAAGGGCAGAGGGTAAGAGGCAGTGGGTGGGACACGGGGACAGTTTAGGAGGGAGTGGAATAGGAGGTGTCTGTGAGGGAGATGGAGGAAATGATCAACCAGGCAGGGTGAAACCCGAGTCCGGCCGAGGTGAGAGAGCCTCGGGCGGGACAAGGCCCAGGAAGACAAGGCCAGGTCAAGGAGAAAAAGCATTGTTATGGTTTGGATCTGGAATGTCCCCCCAAAACTCATGTATTGAAAGCATGGTCCCCAGTGCAGCAATGTTCAGAGGAAGGTCTTTCAGGCCGTGATTGGATCACAAGGGCTCTGGCTTTACCAGTGGATTAATCCATAAGTAGCTGGATGGACGGGGAGATGGTCCTAGCTGGGGGAAGTAGGTCACGGGGTGTGCCCAGCAAGGGGTTAGCTTCTCTCCAGCGCCTTCCTCTGTTTTTCTCTCCTCTTCCCAGCTGCTGTGAGCTGAGCAGCTCCCCTCCCGATGCTCTTCCACCATGATGATCTCCCTCACCTCAGGCCCAAAGCAATGGAGGTGGCTGACCAGGAACGGAACCTCTGAAATCACGAGCCCCCCAAAACTTTTCATCTTGTAAGTTGTTCTTGTCAGGAATTTTGGTCACAGCAACATAAATCTGACGAACACAGCATCAAGTGACCTGTAGCCTGACAGTCTTTAATGACTTTAACCTGGGAAGTGTGGTCAGGGGAAGAGAAACCAGAGGACAATAGGTGGCAGAGAGCTACATGGCTGGGGAGTTAGTGTAGACAGTTAGTGTAGATAATTCTTTCAAGATGATTAGCTGTGAAGAAAGAGAGAGAGAGAGAGAGAGAG
>NW_025999900.1:56253002-56303377 GCF_001458135.2 Marmota marmota marmota | reverse complement strand
GGAGAGAGAGAGAGGGTGGGTAGGGGGGGCTGGGGCTCAGTGGTAGAGCACTTGCCTAGCACATGCGAGGCCCTGGGTTCGATCCTCAGCGCCACATAAAAATAGATAAAATAAAGCTACTGTGCCCAACTACAACTAAAAAATAAAGAGAGAAAGTGAAGAGAGAAGTTATAAATATAGGATCAGGAGAGGGCTTCTTTCAGTTTGGAGAGCTTGAGTACACTAAATACTAATGAGAACTGTTGATGGAGAAGAGGATGAAGATATGAGTCAGAGAACGCAATGGGTGGGAGAAGGTTCCACGGAGGGGAGGGCATCTGGAGCCCCAGGAAGGCCAGCCTGGAGCGGGGGCACACCTCTTCCCTGGATGCGAAGGACGGAGTGAGCCAGTGGTTGCCAGGGAGGATCATGGGGGGCCCTGTTTCCTGGTGCTTTGCTGTTGTTCCTTTTTGTCAATGGGCAGAATGGATTCTCTGTCAATGACAGAGACGAAGAGAGATAATGAAACAGAGGTTTTAAAAAGGGTTGAGGAAAGAGGGACCATCAGGAGGAGATGCCAACGCAGTGGCACAGGGAAGTATCTAGGGACATCTGGAGGTGTTTCCAGGCAGCCAGGGACCCAGGGCTGTTCATGGTCCAACTAAGAGGTGGCAGGCAACTTCCTCTGCAGCAGGCAGGCCCCAGGAAGGGCAGGCAGAGGTGGGGTTCAGCTGGGGGGGTTCAAACACAGGTGGGTGGGAATGGTTCCAGGGGGTACAGGCCAGGCAGAGAATGGACCAGCACAGCCACGTGAAACCCATCCCTTAGTTAACCACACTCCCTGGTTCAGATGTTTGGCAGAGGCCAAGGTCATTTGGTACATGGTCTAAATTTCCTTTTCAATAAAGATAATAACTGGAGGCAAATGGAGGTAGTAATGGATAGAGCTGGGCTTTAGATAGACATGGGTTCAAAGTCAGTGAACCCGTTTTCCTCTCTGAGCTTGACTTTTTTATCTATAAGATTTTTTTAAAGAGAGAGAGAGAGAGAGAGAGAGAGAATTTTTTAATATTTATTTTTTAGTTTTCATGGACACCACATCTTTATTTTATTTGTATGTGGTGCTGAGGATCGAACCCAGCGCCCCACGTATGCCAGGTGAGCGCACTACCTCTTGAGCCACATCCCCAGCCTATAAAATATTTTTTAAAAAGATACATGCTTTGTGGGCTTGTAAGTATTAAATGAGATGACTGATGTGTGGTACTCTTGTTAGGTTGTAGACTTCATTAGGCCCCAGCCTTGTGATTTAGTGCTTTAACCTCTGCCTCTTGCAAGTGCCTGGCACACCTCTCCAGTTTTAGGTGGGCATTTTTAGTGGGCCCAGCTGAAGATGAGTTGCCCAACCTCCCGTTAGTAAAGTGTGCCCATGTTCTGGCCAATCAGATACGAGCAGAAGGATAATACAACCTCTGAATCACATCGTCTAGAATGGAGCCATTCGGGCCACCTCCTTCCCCCTCTCCCTACAGGCAGGAATAGAAGGTAAAAAGCGAACCAGCTTTGGGGCTGGGGCTGTAGCTCAGTGGCTGAGCGCTCGCCTCACATGCGTGAGGCAATGGGTTCGATCCTCAGCACCACATACAAAAATAAATAAAACAAAGATATTGTGTCCGTCTACAACTAAACAAATTAAAAAAAAAAAAGTGAACCAACTTTGACTAAGCAACTCTTCCTATGATAGAAGGAACCTGGGTTCCTGAATGACCATGTGTAGCAGTTGTTTCCCTGTCCTGGACTGACCATCTTCCTCTTAGCCATTAGATGTAAGAGATATAATATTCTACCCTTTTTGAGGTCCTTAAGTGGTGTTACACCTTAGCCTGTGCCCAACAAGAATGCTTCCCAAAGGTACAGATAATAATGTTAGAACCAATGGTAATATTTATCAAAAGTTGACTATCATGTCAGGCATTGTTGCAAACCCATTATATTATCTCATTTAATCCACACAACAGTCCCTAGATGAGGGTTGTTATCCAAGCTTCACAGAAAAGGAGGCACAGGGAGATTCAGTGCTTTGGCTAAAGACTCATCTCTGTTGGGTCTAACCCAGGTATTCTGGAATGAGATCATATTCCTAGTCACTGTAATTTTCAAAGCATCACTTTTTTATAATTCCATGCAGTCAAAAAGACATGGCTTAATTTCCTTGAGATCTGTGTCGGAATGTTATCCTCAAAATTCCTGGAGGAGAGGCCGAGCCACTTAGCTTCTTTACAAGTCAGTTTCCTAGAGTATAAGGATGAGACGACTGACCTCCTGGAGTTCTGGAAGGATACAATGAATTCATGCTGTTTAAGAAATGCTTTGAAAGCTATAAAGTGGGGCACAAGTGAAAGATGGTCTTAAGGAGAGTTGGGAAGTCTTGAAAAACAAAATCATAAAATGCACTCTTTTTTCTTTTGTTTTGCTTTAAATGCAAATGCCATCTAGCAATTTGGCAGGTCGCCTGGGGAGGCTGTGAAATCTGTCAAGGAGAGGGGTACATTTGGTTTTGTGCGTCTGTCATCCTTCACTGGAAAGGGGAGAGACTAATTGAAATTAATTGAAAGAGTGCACACCTAAGCTTCATCACCTCTTCACAACCAGGTAGAGGCCCCGGTTTGGTTTTCTTCCGTCTAACTCTACCCTGCCCTGCCTGGCTGCGCCCACCTTCCCCTTCTTTCTGCCTCCATTTCTCTCTACCCTGCAGCGAGCCTGGCTTTCCTTTGCCTCCTGTCCCCAGCTCCCCTTCCCTTCTTTTAGCTCGTCAGGGCCCAGTTCCCTGGAGAGCACAGAGCACCTTCCTGCCCTGTGCCAATCAGTGCCCTCTCTTCCTGCCAACATCATCTCACCCTGCCGCCCTCCCCGAGCAGGGACAGGTTTGCAGTGTTCTCATGGAGTAAGGTGGACCACCACGAGTTCCTGGTCACCTTAGTACAGGAGGGTGGCAAGAGGCCCAGGTAATCTACAGTGAAGGCTCCTCAAGTCCCAGGAGTCTGCCTTTGGCCTCGGGGGGCACACAGGTCAGAAGCAACGCGGTTGCAGTGCCACACTGGCATTGGGGTCCCAAATGGGGACTGAGACAAGCTGAGTCGTGGGCTGGAGAAAGCCCTGGAAAGATTTCCAGAGCTCTGCTTCCAGTCAGCGTGGAGGTGACCCGCAGGCCTCCGCCTCATCTCCAGTTTTCACTCCTCAAAGGCACCGAGAACTTTGAGTCCTGTAAGCATCCAGGAAATTCTGCCTGGCCAGCTGGTCATGTCTGCTGCAGCCCGGAGTCCCTGCCTGCCACTGCCACCCTCCAGTTTGGGCCATAAACTCCATCACCGCATCCCCAGCAGGTGGGGCCCAGAGGTGGCTGCTTCTGTGCCTCAGTTTCCCTTTCTTTGCTTTCACAGGTCTCGGAGTTGTCCAGGGTGGTGACGTGGACTGAAAGGCCCTCACAGGGGGAAGGACAGAGAAAGAGAAGCACTATCACACCGAATGGGCCATCAGGTGCCTCACAGCCATTGGGCACCACTTGTCACCAGCTGAGCCCCAGCTTTGAAAGTAGAGGAACAGACAGGGGCCCCAGTGGAGAACTTGAGGGCGTTTTCTGCCCTGCTAATTGGTCTTGCCCTGCAGCCCCCTGGGGTGGTCTCTTCAAACCCTGGGCTCCTCAGGTGGGTGGGGGAGATGTCGCCTAGGGCCAAGCGGGGGAGGCCTGCTGTGCTCCTTCTCTCCTGACTTACTGCTGGTCCGGGACGTCTGGACTAGGGCTACACACAATTCCTCTCTTTGTTTCCGCAGTCCTGCAAAGTGTGTGCCTCCCTTCAGATGGCATGAAGGTCCCCTTTCTTCAGCGGGCCTGCACCCCCCGCAGTTGGGTTGCTCTGCAGGGCTGGGTCTAGGAGCAGAGGAGGCCCCGGGCGCTGACTGGCCCAGTTCGGTTTCTGCTGCTGGGTGCTGGCTCCTGTGGCCTCCTCCACAGGCTGCCCACCCCAGTTCTTAAAGCCAAAGAGCTGTTGGCAGCTGGAAGAAACCTCAAGGCCCTTTGGGCCCGCCAAGGTTAATCTGTCCTCCCTAGGGGACAGGGAAGACTTATGCAAGAACTGCAACTGAAAAATCCCTGTGTCTGGGTGACAGCCCTAGCAATTCTCTTGTAATTGGCCTCAAGGCACAAATGGAGCAGTAAGGATTTTCAAGACTCCCCAGGTTATTCTAAGGAACAGCCAAAATTGGGAAGCAGTCGTCTTGCAGCTCAAAGATCAGGGTGTCCTGGAGTCACTTGGGGAGAGGGTTATGTTGCAGATCCTAATCTAGAGGTCCTAGAGTCAGGCACAGGTTCTGCATTTCCAGTGAGCTCTGAGGTCATGCAGCACTGCTCCCCTGGGCCTCCCCGGGCACAGGTGCACAACAGGGCTGACGTTTCCACCACCCACCCGGAGAGGCCTGGGTACATGGCTCCCTAGGTTTCAGTTTCCTTCCCCCTCATGTTGGCCAGCTGTTCTGGGGATTAACTGAGATAATTAAAATGAAGCACTCGAATGGTACCCAGCACACAGAAAGTGCTGGGAAATGTCGGCTCCTGCATGATTTTCTGGGGATGCTTCCCTCAAGGTAAGAGCAGGTTCTGCTTCCGCCTGCTTTGAAGCCACCTGGACTGCCCTCGTGACCCTCTATTGAGGCCAAACACATCTGAGTTCCTCCACCTTCCCAGGCTGCCCTGCGGCTTCACTTTGGCTGCTTCTCATGAATCTCTGCACCCCAATCTGCCTGAGCTCACTCAAGTTCTCTTGGTTCCAGTCTTGTCACTCCCTCCTGGGTCACTTCTCCTAGGTTTGGCCAACTTCTTCCTTTCCTCTAGGAGTTGACGCAGGGTGTTGGCCTCCAAGCAGCCTTTCTGTCTCCCAAGACCAGGAGAGGAGCCCCCTCTGGGTTCCCTCTCCGAGCTCTTCCCTTTAGTCATTGTCACAGTCAGTTTACTTGTCCGTCTGTCTCTGGTGGCTCCAACAAGTTCAGGGTGGGCGGCTCACCACTGAGTTCTCACCTGACTCATAGCAAGTGTTCAGTGATATTAGAACGAGTGAGTGAGTGGACCAATGGATGGGTTTACCCAGAAGGTCTCTTCTGCTGTAGAATCAGAAGCTCTTTGTCATGTGGCCTCACACACTGGTCCTTTCTCCAAGAAGCTGGACCCCAGGTGTAACTCTGCAAAGACCCACAATGACCACAGTTCCAGCCCCAGCTTGCCCAGAGTGTCTAAGTTGCTCTGTTTGATGTCATGTTTCCAGAGAATGGAATAAAGCTAAATTGGTTCCAGGTCACAAAGGAGCCAGTTCCCATCTGTCATGTTAAACTTTATTAGACAATAGCCAGAGGATGAAACAACTCGCCATCCTCAGCAGATGAAGGGATGAGCAACACGTGGTCTATTCATGGGGTAGAGTACTGTTCAGTCATAAAAAGAATGAGATTCTGATCCATGCTACAACATGGCAGAACCTTGAAGACTGCCATGATCTGAAGGTTTGTGTCTCCCTAAATGTTCACAGGTTGAAAACCTAACCACCAATGCAATGGGGTCAGGAGGTGGGGCCTTTGGAAGGTGACTAGTTCATGAAGGCAGAGCCCCCATGATGGGAGTAGTGACCTTATAACAGAGGCCCCCCAAAGCTGCCTGTCCCTTCTCACTGAGCTCAGTGAGAAGTCGGCCTCTGTGAACCAGAAAGCAGGCCCTCACCAGTTATGGAATCTGCTGGCCCCTTGATCTTGGCCCACCCAGTCTCCACAACTATGAGGAGTAAACCTGTGTCGTTTGTAAGCCACCCAGTTTATGGCATTTTGTTACAGCAGCCTGCACAAACTCAGACAAGACATTGTGCTCAGTGAAATGAGAAAGGTGCAGAAGTATGGCGTGGCTCCTTAGATGAGGTGCCTACAAGAGACAAATTCATTGAGACAAAGAGTAGAACTGTGGTGAACAGACTGGAGGAGGGGAATGGGGGCTGCACTTAATGGGTGCAGAGGTTCAGTTTGGGATGATGAAAAAATTCTGGAAACAGTGCTAGTGGTTGTAGGACATCCTGAAAGTACTTAATGCCACAAATTGTACACTTAAAAATGGTTACATTTTGTTATGCATTTTGCCACAATTAAAAAAAAAATGCCACTTTATCGGAAACTTAAACTGTTGGCAACACGTCTAACCTGCACCCCTCTGGTTTGTAAGCGGCTAAGAATTAGGGCTGAAACATGCCTTGGCTTTCCTTTTCCTTCTTCTGGAGACTTAAAGCTAAGGTGCAGAGTCCCAGAAGGTGGAAGTAATGTGGTTGATCAGAGGTGCAAGGATTGCCAAATGTTTACAGCTGGTTTCTTCAGTGGGTAATATCTGGGCAAAATTGCTGAGGGAGAGAAATGTTACTCAGATAGTGTCAGAGTGCACTTTGGAAGGGAAGAAATTGCTTCAGTCAAAAGCTTTAAGAAGTGAAACCAAGCCATTGTTTGCAACTGCTTAGCTAGAAGGAGGCTCCCTCAAAAAGAAAATTAAACTGGGGTAACTATTGTATGCTTGGTAATTGTAGCTATTTAAAAGTTAAGAAAAAGGAAGGAGATTGAAGGGACTCAGTGGGTGATAGGAATTCAAGGTGCTTTTCTCAAAGAAGTTCCTCAACCTGAATATAAAGGTTCTAAAATGGCCCCCTCTGCCAACGAGGGGGGTGTGTTGTGAACTGAACGCCTGTTCTCTCCAAGTTCCTGGGTTGAAATTCTAATCCCCAATATGATGGTATTTGAAGATTGAATCCAGGGGAAGTAATTAGGGCAAGAGGAAGCCACAAGGGTGGGGCCCTTGTCTGATGGCATCTGTGCCTTTGTAAGAAAAGACATCAGAAGCTTCCTTTCTCTCTTTCTCTGCCATGTGAGCACACAGCAGAAGGTAGTCCCTCCGCAAGCCAGGAAGTGAGTCCTCACCAGAATCTGACCATTCTGTCATTCTGATCTTAAGACTTCTAGCTGCCAGAACTGTGAGAAAAGACCTTTCTGTTATTTCAACTAGCCAGCCTGTGGGATTTTGTTATAGCAGCCTGAGCTGACAAAGATAGAATGGAAGGCTCTTCCAGCTGTTGAAGAATGTCAAAGCCTATGTCTCGAATCAGCCCCGTTATGCTGGAGTTCCAGGCCTTTTTCTGCAACACCCCAGAAAAGCCATCAGCCCCAGGCCAGTGCTATTCAGCACCATTTTTCTCTTTGTAATCAGTCCAAGGGAGCATAAGGGCAGGAATGATGCACGTTCTCATCTGCTGTGTGGACAAAGGTAGCTGGGAAGGCCTTGAATTCTGATCTCTGCTCTCCATGCCTGGGCGGGGTCTCCGTCTCTGCAAAGTGCATTTGCCTCTCTGAGTTCCAGTGGGCTCAACCTCTCCAAGGGAAAGGAGGGAGGGAGTTTGCTGAGCATTGCCTTCTGAACTGTATACCAGGGGCAAGAGGCTTGCAGAGTCTAGGGGAACGAAGACGTGAGGACAGCCAGCTTCAGAGCCCCGCAGGTCCAGGGAGGAGCACAGGGACAGACTCAGCCACTCCTGCTCCTCTCCAGGTCTCCAGTCAAGCTATACTTCCTGGAGGTAATCTCCCTGTCTCCCCAGACCACACCTGCGCATCCTGTTACAAGTTCTCCTGGCTCCCAGATTTTTCCTTCACAACACTAGTGTCTTTGTGGGATTCTTCATTTACAAAATTATCAGTGTGACTCTTCCCCAGATGTTAAGCTGCACTGGGCAGGAAATATGCCTGTTTTGCTGGCTTCCTTTCCCTCCCACTTACCTACCAAGGTGAATGGCCCAGAGCAGGTGCTCAACAAATACCTGTTGAATGGATGAATCACCGGGAGCCAGATGAGAGGAGAAGCAAGCTCTGAAATTTCACTTGGGATCCTGAGAACTACCTTGCTCCTGTGTTTATTTCACTTTATCCCAAAGTTATGTTAACACTGGTGCCGTTTCCAAACACACTCATAATTATAGTCAGCATTTCTTGAGTGCTCACTATACACCAAGTTCATAGTTTCTCTAATTCAATGATTTGTCTCATTTGATCCTGATAGCTATGCCCTGGAGTAGGCACTACTATCACTCTCATGTCAAAGATGAAACAAATTGAGACTTTGAGAGATAGTTAGGCATCTTGCCCAAAAGCCACAGACACCAGTTGACAGAGCAGGGATTTGACTTCGGCTGGGTTCTTTATGTGTACGTGCAACATAGGCAGTTGCATTTAATCCTCAATGAACTTCATGAGGAACTGAGGCTCAGAGAGGTTAAGCAACCTGAATGAAATGACACAGAGTCAGGATCTGAACCTGGGTCTGATTCCAAAAGATTGCTGGAAATGTCATTTGGGGCTCATACAACAGCAGACTCTGTAACCACAACTGAGCTTCTGAACAAGGGACGCGGGGTTTACAGAGTGTGCAAGAGTTCATTTCATTTCTCAGCCACAAATAATGCCATTGTCACGGTAGCACTTCCTGTTTTGCACAAATTACTCATATCAAAAACAGAAAGAGGCAAGAGGCTGGCATTCATTGCGTCTACTCAGTTGTTAAGGAAGGTTGGATTCTGGGACGTGCAGAGGAAAGACCCCGGGGAGGCCTGGAGGCGCAGCACCCCCTCCCACCACTCCCGATCTGACCCCTCAGGCCTGGGCCTGGGCCTTAGCACACATTTGCAGGCTGCTCCCTGCTCTCTGGTCTCTCCCCTCGTTCCCCCACTCCTTCTACGCTGTTTGTCCCCAAGTGGCATTTTGGCGACATCACTTATTTGCTCATGACCCTTCAATGGCCTTTTCACCGATGTCAGAGTCAAATCTAAAGACTCAGCCAGTCCCTGCTGTGGGGACAGTGACCACATCCACAGAGACTCAGCGGAGGCTAGGCAAAACCAGTGCAGACTTTAGGGTGGGGCACCCAACATCTCAACAACCAAGGTGAGGACTAATTTAAAGCAACATCAAAACTCATGCAGAAAAGAAAAATAATCTATGGTGAGAAAAACACCAACATTTTAAATAAGGACAGGGACTGACCCTGCACTCGAATGCTCACCCGGCTCAAGTCCCCTGGTCCCTGTCGCTCTCTCACTGAGTCAGTCAGCTTCTCCACCCCAGACTCTACCCCAGACTGTTCCGAACACTCCCACCCGACTCAGAAGACCCTGGTCCCCTGCTTCACAAACCCTCTTGCCTTCTCCCCTCTCCTAGCTCCTCGTGTTGTCTTTGGAGCTTCCTGAGAAGGAGAGCCATGTAATAGGGCTGGGGCTGCAGTTCAGTGGTAGGGCACGTGCTAGGTACTGGTTTCTTCATTTCTTTTTCTCTTTTCTTTGCACATTTTATTTTATTGGTGCATTACAGCTGTACACATGATGAGATTTGCTGTTACATATTCATACATGTGCCCCATATAACAATATAACTTGGCCCATATCCCTCCCCAGCACTTCCCCTCTCCTCCCCTCCTCCCGCCCCCTTCTCCCTTTCCTTTACTGATCTCCCTTTGATTTTGGCGAGATCCCCTCCTCCCCACATTTCTTTTCCTTTTTCCTTCCTAGCTTCCACATATGAGAGAAAACGTATGACCCTTGACCTTCTGAGTTTGGCTTATTTTACTTAACATAATGGTCTCATGTTCCATCCATTTTCCTGCAAATGGCATATTTTATTTTTCTTTATAAAATTCCATTGCACATATATATACATATATAGATAGACAGACAGACAGACACACACACACACACACACTTTCTTTATCCATTCATCCATTGATGGACAACTAGGCTTAACCCCTGGTTTCAATCTCTAGCACCCCCATCCCCCCAAATAATGTTAGAAGCAGTACCAGGTCACCAGAGGTGCACGAGGCGTGTCCCCTCACCTCCTCCGTGCACCAGCCCTGGCCTTCCTGTGTAAAGTTTCTCCCTGGTCTATCTTCCCGAGACCCCTGTTGTCCTGCTGCAGTTCCTCATGGCACTAATCACCATCCATGTGGCGCCCCAGCTGGCCGTGAAGCAGCAGGAGAGCAGGGCTTCATGTCTGGGCTCGTGCCGGAGTCACACGTCACATGGAGTCCCTTCAAGCCAACTCGTGGGCGAAATTTCAATCTATAAAGCAGATAAATTAAGCTTTTATAGTTAGTGAAATAATTTCATATGTCCAAACATATACGGCTACTTTGAAAGACAGACAGAGGACACAATTTGATTCGGTTGGTCATGAAAATGTGAAAGCTGAGGCTGGGGGCCCTGTGGACATCAAGTGCGCGTCCTCCCAGCAGTCTCCTCTCACGTTGAGTTTGCATTTTCTTCAATTGCACAGGCCCAAGAGAATTTTGATTCACCCCAAGTCAAATCACACCTCTGTGGCAAATTATAACTCTGAAAACCCCAAAACTTGCAATGAGTGAATTATATACTGTAGAAATTATATCTCAACAAAGCTGTTAAAACAAAACAAAACAGAAGAGCCCTGAAACTCTTATCTGGGTGGATCAGGATTTCTTTTTACTAAATAGCTCTGGAAGGAGATCCTTCATTATGACCTGGACAAACATCTCCCCGCATGAAACAAAGCTGAAAACACTGCAGCTTCCTGGATCCCCTCGGGAGTGTTCTTTTCATTATACTTTAAAAGCATTGTGCTATACGTGAAGGTAAGAATTCAAATCTCAGTTAGAAGACCCTCCTGGAAGTGTTTTGTCATGGAACACTGTTTAAAATCTACTGGCCTTTAAATAATCTGGCACCTACTACAAGTTGCCTAGCCTTTCCACCTGTCCCTCTACCTTTTATTCTTTTCAGGTAAGCTCTGCCCAGCAGGAACCCTGCCTTGAACCTCACAGGTCCCCAGACTTACTGCCAGGCCTGGCACACAGTTCAGGCCCAGGCAGTGTGTTCTAGTCTTTTAAGTGAAATTGAACTAAACACCTGTTTTTATTTGGATCTAGTGAGTCCTCAGTATCTGTATTTGAGGTTTTTTTCTTTTCCTTTCCTTTTTTTGGAGGAGTACTGGGGATTGAACTCAGGGGCACTTGACCACTGAGCCACGTCCTTAGCCCTACTTTGTATTTTATTTAGAGACAGCGTCTCGTGGAGTTGCTGAGTGCCTCACTTTTGCTGAGGCTGGCTTTGAACTCGCAATCCTCCTGCCTCAGCCTCCCAAGCTGCTGGGATTGTAAGTGTGAGCCACAGTGCCCAGCTATTCTTGAGTTTTGAAGGAGAGAAAGACACTTTTTTCTCTATCCGCAAAGACTGGTTGTCAGGTTAGACTTCGGTAACACAAAGCAGATCAGCGAGAGAGGAACAGGCAGATTTATCCACGTGTGCTGAGCACATCAGCAGGAGAAACCTCAGGAAAAAGGCAGTGGCTTAAAACTCTTATACGGAATCCTCAACAACAACAATACATTTTAGGAAAGTGACAAGACAAAGGAAAGCGGTCACAGGCGTCCAAAGCTGGGAAGGAGGCCAGGGGAGACCCTGATGGAGGGAAGTCCGGTGCCTGAGCTGATAAGGGCTGTCTTATCTTTGGTTGGGAAGGGGAGACTGGAAAGACCTTTTGTCTCTGTAAATCTCTTTCCTGCTTTTAGGCAGAGAGCTTCCCTGCATCTTCATCATTAGCACAACTACCCTTCACGTTTTGGGGATGGTATCCTTCAGTTTCTGGTGAAAAGTAAAAAGAGGTGTAATTGTTATAGAGTCATAAATAAAAATAACAGTCAACAGAACCAAGGCCCATGCCGTGAGACTCCCTTGGATTTCCCCGCCAGTTATCACAGATCTGTGCAATAAGTGCTATTATACCCCCAATTTACCGAAGAAACCGAGGCTGCTAAGTAACAGAGGAGAAATTCTTGCTATGCACGCACGGCCAGGAAGCTGAGAGCTGGGACTCACACCAGACAGACTGGCTCCTGAGCCAGCTTGGAACTGATACGAAGCCACAGGAGGGACCAGTTTGGAAGAGAAGGGAAAGAGAAATGCAAGAAGACAGCACAGGATTGAGTCAGAAAGGGGAGGAATGTGCCCAAGAATGGCCCAAGTAGCAGAGGAAAATTGACAGTGGGGGAGGGAGGGAGTGGGGAGCCAAGAGAGAAAGGCTGGCTGTGGTGAGCTTGGGGACCAGCCTCTCTAATTTGACATGCTGGGAGCTCCCGGTGACCTGATCAAGAGCAGTCCACCCAAGGGCTTCCCAGCCGTGACACTACATTGACTTTTGTGACCAGGTCATTCTCTGTGGTGATATGCTCAGCGGAGTCCCTGGCTCTGCCCACTAGATGCCAGCAGCACCATTCCCCTTGCCAAGACTTTGCAAATGTCCCAGGGGGACGAAAGGGCCCCGGGGCCAGCTACTGCTGTGCAGAGGGAAGGAGTGAAACTGGATGGAGTAGGTAGAGGGGGGACTGGGGAGTGAGGCAGAGAAAAACACCCATGCGGATGTGCCTAGAAATGAGGGTGAGCTGCAGGTGGGCGGGGGCTGAGGGAGACAGTGTTGAGTGGCCTGATGATGAGAGGGCAGAGAAGGGCTGTAAGGTAAGGGCAGCAACACAGGAGAGAGTAGAAGTTTGCCATGTAGGAGAAAGAGACATAAATGGGGGGGTAGGGAAAGAGTAGGTGGGACTCTGGGATAGATAAGGAGTGGGATCACAACCAAAAGTTGAGCAGTCAGCCTTTGGGAAGCGGGGACTCTTACTCCAGCGGGAGAGAACACAGAGGTCTGCTGCAGAGTAGGGGTGGGAAGGTGTGCATGGTTGGTTTTGGCAAGAAGAGGGAGTCCCCATCTGTTGGCTTCTGTTTTTGCAGCCAGGCATGTGGCATGGTCATCAGCAGAGCTGGGATGGAGACGGGGGAGAGGAGGAGGGAGGAAAGGCTGGAACACTTGTACTGGAACACAGCAAAGCAAGCCAAAAGGAGCAGGGGTAGGCTCGCAAGGCAGGGCTGCTGGCCCATTTGCAGCCCGAGGCTGGGAATTTGAAACCAGGCCAGCCTGTGTGCCGTGAGGATTTTCTCCAGCAACTTCGTCTGCTCTGGGAATGGCATGGAGCCCGTGGACGGAAGGGACTGGCAGCAGCTCCCCCAGGCAGCCTGCAGGAGCGGGTCCCTGAGGCTTTCCTTCTGCCAGAGGGGAACATGGGGGTGTCTGTACAGCTTCTAGATCAAGGAGCAAGGGCCATAGCCCCTGCTCATCCCCAGGATGGCACCTTCAAATTTCCTAGATCCCCCAATCCCACACAGAAGGGCTTCCAGGGGAGGCCCCTGCTCCCCGGCAAGCCACGCCTACCTTCCACTCCCAATGCCATTGCTATACTATGAACCTAGAATGTCCCTCAAGTGGGAGGTGGTGGGAACTTTAAAAAGTGGGGCCTAGAGGGAGATCTTAGGTCACTGGGGACATGCCCTTAAAGGGGATTCTGGGACCATATCTTTCTCTCTCCTTCCCTCCCTCTCTTTCTCTTTCCCATTCCCGAGAATGCTTCTTTCTCCCTGTGTGCTGTCTCACCACAGTACTTAAAGCAACAGGGTCAACCAACCATGGACTGACCTCCAAGACTGTGAGCCAAAATGAACCTTCTCACTTTGTAAGTTGATTATCTCAGGCATTTGATACAGTATGGAAAGCTGGCTACCTGGCTACCTTCCTTTTGGCTCTTGTGCCCGGCCTCAGAGAGAGGGCGCCGGGGTGAGCAATGCTTCCAGGTGGGAAATAACATGCAGAAGTCGAAATGCTCTGATGTGCTCTTCCTCACATGAGGCAAGTCCACTATGGCACATAAAACAAAAGGAAGCTCCACAAGAGTAATGAAATTTGCTTCTAGTGTGTTCTTCTGGAATCCATCCATCCTCTCCCTGAGGACTCTAAAAGCATCAGAGAGGCCCAGAAATCTGGAGGATGGTTCATTTTAATAGAGCCAGAAAGTCAAATCCAAAAAGTCTCTCTGATGGTTGATTTTTGTCCTGACTCAAGAATGCCTTGACAAGCCAATGCTGTGATTTGGGTGGCATTTGGGACATCCCCTAGCAAAGGAGTGGAGGGTCCTCAGCATCACATGGACAGCTGTATCCCTTTGAGGGCATCAGTATGGCTGCCGACCCTCTCTGGTCAAGAGGCAGCCCGGCATCCTACAGGAGGCTCTCAGATGAGTGAAACAAGCCAGACCCAGAAGATGAATACCGCCTGACTCCCCCTGCATAGGGTGTCTAAAACAGCGGAATTCCTAGAATCCAAGAGCGCAGTGGTGGTTTCCAGGGGCTGGGGTGGGAGAAATGGGCAGTTTACTCATTGATGGGCACCAGTTTCAGTTCAGTGAGATGAAAACACCCTCGAGACCCTCTGCACGCACTGTACCTGTCGTCAACAGTGCTGTTCTATAGACTTAGAAATTCATGAGAGAGCCGGGTGTGGTGACGCATGCCTGTGATCCCAGCAGCTTGGGAGGCTGAGACAGGAGGATCGTGAGTTCAAAGCCAGCCTCAGCAACTTAGAGAGGTGCTCAGCAACTCAGTGGGACCCTGTCTCTAAATAAAATATAAAATTGGGTTGGGAATGTAGCTCAGTGGTTGAGTGCCCCTGAGTTCAGTTTCTGGTATTAAAAAAAAAAAATTTTGTGAAGAGAGTAGATCTTATGTTAAGTATTCTTACTACAGTAAAAGAAAGAAAAAAGAAAAAGAAAATGGGAGGAAGGAGGGAAGAACCCATCTTAGGAGAGTTTGTTAAAACCCAAATTGCTGGGCCCCTCCAAGAGCTGATTACCAGGCCTAGGATTAGGCCCAAGAACCTGCACTCCCCCCCACCCCCACTCTGGGGATGCTGGTGCTGGTCTGCAGGCCACAGGGTCCAACCACTGGCCTAATGGAAGAAGCCCACATGTCCACATCTGGCCCCGTTGAGCTACACTAACTTGGGCGAGATCCTTCTCTGCTCACAAATGCGTTGGTGACCATCAAACTGCACACCTGGAAAAACTGTTTTGAAAATCCTGTCAAGTCCAAAGCCTCGAGCAGGCACTCAGTAAATGAAAGCAGCTGCTATTCTTGTCACCGTCCTGCCACCCTCCACCAGTCACAGCAGTCTGCACCAGGCCTTCAAGACAGGCATAGCCTTGGCCTCAGGAGCCAGGAGGAGGTTACCGAATTGGTTCTCTCTCCACCCTCTCTTCCTCCTCTTCTGAACACCCGGGCCCCAAAATAGCCCTCCACACCCACCAAGGCACTGCCAACGATGACATTTCCAAGCGGAGGAGATAACTGATCACTTTCGAATTTTGTATTATTTTAAGTACATTATCTTTAAATCTGGGTCAGGATGAGAAAATGAACTTGGGCTCATAGAACGTTAGAGCTGAGAGGAAACTTCAAATGCATCTAATTTCTTGTTAAAGGTGAGGAAGTTAAAGGTGAGAAAACAAAGAACCAGACAAGGGCCACAAAAGTGGCACAGTATACTAAGTGGCAGGTGCAGAGCTGGAGGCCAGGTGTGCTACCTGGAGGCCAGGTGTGCTACCTGCAGGCCAGGTGTGCTGCCTGCCAGCCTTGGGCTCAGTCTTTCACACCATGATGCTCAGCCCAACTCAACAATGCTTTGTTTTCATAAATAAAACTGCACATTCCCTGGATGCGTGAGGAGACCTTGAGCTTCTGAATGCAAGTGACTCTCACTCCAAGGTAATGGTGGGGGACAGATCATGATCAGAATCTCTGAGGAAAAAGGGAGGTTTTGTTTGCTGTTTTTATGGTGCAGGGGATGGAACCCAGGGCCTTGCACAGGCTGGGCACATGTTCTACCACAGAACTACGCCCTCAGCCCTGGACAGACATTTTAATGCTTATCAGAGAAGGGCATTTGTTGAAAAGGTTTGGAAATACTGGCCTCACAACATGTTGCCTCCCTCCTTCATTTGTTTTTCTCTTTGGTAGGTCAGCAGCTAGGCCAGTGTCTGCCTTAATGCTTCTCAAGTGACTTCTGTTGCAGGCAGAACCGTTCTTCTTCTGTCTTCTTTCACTTCCCTCTCACACTGTCCCCCAAATGCGGAGAGCGTATCAGTTACTTTGATTTAACTGCAGTGAAGTTCAAGACTGATTGGCATCACATTTTCTCTTACTCCACTGTTCTCTGCTGTCCAGTTAGCCAGCATTGATAGAGCCCGTTACTGCAATCACTCATCAACTGCTGCTATGCTCTCAGTGTCTCGGGCAAGTGTGGTCTGAAGGTACTGAGTGCATGCTGGCCACTGGGTCATGTGGGTGACTCAGCAGTCAACAAGATGGACACTGTCCCTACCCTGGTAGGGCGTCCAGGCTGCTTTCTAAGAAATGGCCTATCTCCGTCCAGAGGCCAGGCATACAGTGGTGGTCAGGATGAGACAGGTGAGCACGAGGCCTGGCTTGCACAAACTTGCAGAAGCCAATAGTTACATTTTTGGGAAGTTTGTGAGCCAGCGGTTGAATACAGCCACTATTAGAAATTCAGTCACATAAACTTAGAGTTCAGTAAATTGGATTTCACAACCAAGGGAAGGCACACTCCAAACCCATTCCTTCCTAATTATCTTCCATGTTGTGCTAATACCTAGGCTCTTGAAGTCATTTACATCTAGGTGGCAGGAATGTTACCTAGAGCAGAGCCCCATTGGCATCTCCCGACTCTGTGGTCAAGGTCAAGGTTAGTAACTTGACACTGGCCCTGGTGGAAATACTAGGACCAAGGCTACAAACCTGGGCTCCTTTTCTCCCTTTTTCCTCCTGAGAGCTGAATGTTAAACACTTTGTAGCAAACACTAGATACAAGTGACACCCTACCAAGCATCAAGAACCAGATGAACAATTAAAGACATTTGCAGGAAGTGTCTTTGAACTGGTCCTTGAATGCTGAGAATAGAGATGGGGTGAAGGTAAAGGTGGGGTCAGGCTGTCTATAAGCCTCTCTGGGGCTCAGAGTGTAGCTCAGTAGCACAGCACTGAGGATGCACTAAGGCCCGAAGCTTGATCTCCAGCCCTGCAAAAACAAGAAAATTATAAGCCTGTCCTCTGGGCACTGTCAATGTTGAGTTGTTTTTGAAGGGGAAGATGAGGCTTTTTAAAAAATAATAGCTTTATTGAGCTATAATTCCCAAAAATATACAGTTGATCTATTTAAGGTTTTTAAATATAATATACAATGTTTAAATTAAATATACAATGTTTTTAAAGTCTATTCACAGAGTTGTGCAACTATCCCCACAGTCAATTTTAGAACATTTTCATCAACCCCCCCCAGAGAACTATTCTACCCATGAGCACTTGCTCCTTGTTTACCCTCCGAGCCCCTTACCCCTGGCCTTAGGCAACCACTAAACTACTTTCTGCCTCCATGGATTTAAGGCTATTTTGTAAAGCTGACACAGAAGTTAGAAATTGAATGCGTTCATCTTGGAGAGAGTTCCTCGGGCAGCATGCCTGGGCCAGCCCTGCATTTACCCAACATTCTTTAGTGAGATCAGTCTGACCATGACTGGCCCATAGCCTCCCAGTGGGCCAACTGGTTCCCCTGGGAAGGATCAAGGAGAAGTCCCTGCAGGTAAACTGAGTTGTCTCTGGACCTAGCCCCAGGCTGCGGGTACAAGCTGCAATCTTGGTGGGTGAAGAATTCAGAGAAGTGAGCCAGGGGGCTGCTCAGGTGGACAGGGACCTGAGCGTGTTCACCAACTCTGTCCCAGAAGGAGTCACCTGACGAAAGAGTCTCACACTCAGTTTTCAACAAAAGCAGCAGGTGACCACTTCTGCTCTGTAAGTTGAGGCC
Source organism: Marmota marmota marmota (assembly GCF_001458135.2). Taxonomy (NCBI): domain Eukaryota; kingdom Metazoa; phylum Chordata; class Mammalia; order Rodentia; family Sciuridae; genus Marmota; species Marmota marmota. The sequence continues at coordinate 56,285,557 of NW_025999900.1, read as the reverse complement.
ACAACCAAGACCCCCTTATCTCAAGAATTCCTGCCACCTGCTTACAACAGCCTCTGAAATTCCTGCCATTCCTGTTCCTTACACCATCATCCCCAGATGCTACAGGTGACATTCTCAGGATGGGACTTGGGTCAGGGTGAAGGGACCCAATACCTGCCTCTGGTCAGTAAGTTGTTTTCTTGCAAAGAAGCGAAATCTCTCGTGCGTTGTGACGTTGCAGATCAGAGGTTCGGACGGAGGCTGTGAGCAGTTGTAACATTTCTAGATTTTAAAGGTAGAGGGTGGGTTTTGGGGAAAGGTGAGCCTGGATGACAAGCTGGGGAGGAAGGAATGGACCAGGGGAAAGGACCACTGAAGAGATGCTGAGAGGCCTCAATATTTGAGGAAAAATGTGGGGAGTTTGCGTCAACCTAGTTCCCTCAACCGATCTTTTTTCTCCCTCCTGTTCCCATTGTCTTCTTCCCCTCCATCTTTTTCTCTCCCATCCCACACTATAAATAATTGGGAGTCTTTGTTCTTTGCCTTGGGAATAGCTTCCCCAGCTGTTGCCACATTTCTGAACTGAATAAAGCATCTCTTGAAATCCACAAAAGAAATTGATTGAATTGTGTGTATTTTTTTTTTAAAGTAGCTTGATTCTCATTAGAGGGGAAAACAATCTCCCTTACAAAAGAAAGAACATGGAGTGCATCTGATAGCCATTTGCTCTCATGTGTGCAGAGGTGAGACGTCAAATGCAGGTCACAGGTTGCAGGTACAGCGGCAGCCTCCAGCCATCCTGAGGCCCACCCCTCCTCCTCTCCCTCCCTCCTTGGGCCTCAGGAAACTGTGTCCCAGCCACATCTCTTGGAAGCTCTCTGGGCATGGGTGGACTAGTTTCTAAGCAATAATTACTTGCTTTCTTGGCATTATGGAAAGCAGTTCTTGAAGACAGGACTGACAAGGAATGGATGTGCTCTGCTGCTGCTGAGAAGAAAAGCAGTGCATATGGTCTGTTTTCAGGGCCAAATGTTTTGGGGGGATTTCTCAGGGAGGCTGACTCAACCGGGGATAAGATGGCTCTGCTTCTTGTGGTTTCTCATGGTTAGGAGAGGCCTAGAGACCTGCTGGTGCCTTCAACCTCCCATGCCAGGCTCCACGTGAGCAGGGTTTGTTCATTGGACCCTTTGACAAAGTTACATATCCTTTACACTCATGCCCGCATGGCCAGAGGGCGGCCCTAGCTCAGGCAGTAAAGACTTGACTTCTCGTTCCAGGCCTGAAGAAATTCCAAAGCCCCCCCCCGAACCACAGGCTCCCAGAGGGCTTCTGTCGGCTCGGCCACCCCTGCCAGCCTCTGAGGTCCTGTTTTCACCTAGGCTGTTGGTTTTGTTTTAAATTGTGGCAAAATACACATAACGTGAAATTTACTTTTACGGTGTAAATTCAGTGGCATGAAGTGTGTCACAATGTTTTGCGACCATCAGCGCTATCTAGTTCCAGAAATTTTCGTCACCCTACATGGAAACCCCGTACCTACTAGGTAGTCACTCCCTTCTCCTCCTCCCCCAGTCTCTGGTGACCGCGGATCTCCTATCTTTCTCTATGGATTTGTTTATGCTGCACATTTCATACAAATGGAATCAGACGGTATGTGACCTTTTGTGATGGGCATTTTCTACTTAACATCATGTTTGGAGTTCATCCATGTGATAGCACGTCTCAGTCTTTACTCATTTTCATGGCTGAATAATATTCTGTTGTGTGACTCTACCACATTTTGATAATCCGTTGCTACTATTGTGCTCTCTGTCTACCCAAATGTGAATGCTGGGTACCAGTCCAAGCATTTGGGGGAATGGAGATATGAATAAGCAGAAGGTAGTTTCTGTCTTGTCACTCAGTAACTGGGGGGGCTGTTCACAGGCCGGTGCAGTAGTAAAGAATATGTCAGCATGAGATCAGCTATTAGTCCTATGGAGAGGAATGAAGTCATCAGCAAAGGCTTCAAGGAAGAGTCTGGAAGGATAGACTAGACTTGAAAGGGAAGAGGGCTCCAGGTAAGTAGAAATAGGAATGAGCAAGGAGTACAGGAATGCAAAGACTGGCCTGTCCCAATACCACAGTCTGATATGGAAGATGTGGTCAATATCTGGGGACAGGAGATCAGAAGACACAGTTGTAACTGCAAGGGGGACTGATGGGCAGCCAAAGGCAAGTGAGGTGCCAGAGCAGAAGAGAATAAAGGCCAAGTCCCAGAAAATGCAGCCTGGTTGAGGCAGAGAGCCTGGGTCGAGGACTGGGTGCAGGAGATGGGGTCCTTCATTCCAGGTTGGGGTCATTCCAGTGACTCCCCTGGAAGAAGCAAGGGTCTGTAGTCAGAGTGGCCTCCATGTCAGGACCTACGTGCCTTTGGCCTCTATACTAACCATATTGTGCCCCAGACATGCAAACTGGAATTGCCCAGGCGGGCTGTGAACCTTGCCCAGCTGCCAGAACTTTTTATATTATTTCCAGGTACAGGAAAGGGTGTAGACACTTTGGGAGTGGACAGATGGACCAGGAAATGCCAGGGTGGCTTTATAGATGTCTTCCCACCTCCAACACTCCTTACAGCAATAGCCCTTTGCATGTCAAAGTTCACCCTGGCCAGACTCCTCCACCGTTCACTGAGGGAAAAGGGTGGAAGACCAAGAGGCTAGGATGTTTGGAGAGGCCAGAGTCATTGATGGATTTACACCTGAGGATGAGCCTCTGGGATGCACCCTGAAAAGTCCCTGACAGCTCACTCTAAGTTACCCTGGAGGATGGAGCCGGCCCCACCCTGTGTCCATTTCAGGGATTCTGAGGTCAGTATTCAGTGGACAGCCTGGCCTCTCCTCCTGAGCTTCCTCCTCAGCGTTTCCTTCTGCCCATCCAACCTGAGAGCTGACCTGAATGACTCTAAGGCAGTACCAAAGGGAGCTGAATCCTGCCACACAAGGCCACCAGTGGATGCTCTTTCTTGACAGGAATGAGATCCTGCCAGCGGCAATTCATTTGCTAACTATGACAGGACTTCCCCAGAGCAGGGGACAAGGGCCTTCTCTGCCCTTAACGACCAAACACTGCCCAACTTACAGTGACTTCTTGCCAACCTCAGGTCAGATAAGGAGTCACACTTACTGTCAAAGTAAATGGGGAAGGAAAATTTCCCAAAACATCAGCAGGAGAATGTGGCTCAGGAGACAGTAGAACCTGAATAAGTAAGCAGAGTGTATGGGGACAGTGTCATCATTCAACAGGCACTATCTCTCCTTCCTCTTTGAGTTGAGGAAACTGAGGTCTAGAGGGAGAGGATGTCCTCCTTACTGAGATCTGCAGCTAGGAGCGGAACCAGCCTACTTCCTAATGTCCTGGATCCACCCCCTCCACCCCCCACCATGTGTTAGCATTTCAACATTATAAAGAAGACACCTGAGATGATTAATTTATATGAGAACAGGTTTATTTAGCTCACAGTTCAAGGCTATGATCAGGCAGATCTGTTGCTCTGGGCCTCTGATGGGTGTGCAAGGTAGCCATGGGGAGGAAGGCATGGTCAGGAGGAAGGGCCATAATCCCCTTCAAGGGCTCACCCCAATGACCTAAGGAGCTCCCCGTAGGCCCTACCTCCTATAGGTTTTACCACTGACCAACAGTGCTACCCCAGGAGATCAAGGTTTCCTCACATGGACCCTCGAGGGACATTCCCCTTACACACTAGAGCATTATGATACAAAAGATGTCCAATCCATCCCTGAGAGCCCCAAAGTCAACAGTTCCAGCATTGTTCAAAAGCCTGAGTCTAGATTTTCCTGCAAGACTCAAGGAAAACTCAACTGTAAGCGCCTTTGAAAATTAAAAGGAAAGTTGCCCATTTTCAAGATACAGGGTTGGGACAGGCTCAGGGTAAACATTCCTATTCCCAGATAAAGGAACAGGAAAATAGTCAGGACCAAAACCTAGCAGGGCCAATGTTAAATCCCACAGCTCCATGTTCAACATCTGGGGCATGTTGTGGCAGAGCGTGGGCCTGCGCAGCCCCCACCCCCGTGGTTTTGCCGTTTGCAGCTCACATGGCCACTCTCTCAGGCTGGATCTGCTCACTGCCTGCAACTTTCCTTGGCAGATGTTGCATGTTGCTGCCACCTCTACCTTCCAGGGGGTTTTCAATTAAGCTTCATCTTTAATTCTACAGCTTCCCACATTGGGAACTACCTTCAGGGACTTGGACCCTGTCACAAACTGCCTGGCCTTCCAGACTTTCCCTTTAAGTCTTGGTGGAAGACACCATGACCCCATAACTCTTGCATTCTGCATGCCTGAAAAACCACCATCACGTGGATGGCACAAGGTCTGCCTCCACTGAGAGCTGCACCTGAGCACACTTGAACCATGGCTTTAGTGGGCTTGGAACAGGTCACTGACTCAACATGCAAGCAAATCCCAGGGCAGTGCTGGGCATGCTGGGCACCCTAGGGCTCTTTTGTGGAGCTATTCTGCCCTGAAGTCTTTGAAACCCATTCATATCTCTACATCTCTGAGTCAGTGATGGGTGGGGTGGCCCTGCAGATTTCTGAGAAGACCTGCAGGCATCTTATCCATTGTCCCAATGCAAAGCACTTGGCTTCTTTTTATAGGTGCTAATCTCTTTAGCAACTGCACCCACTTTGGCTACACCTTTACATAGAACTCCGTTCTCACCAAAGTACACAGTGAGGAGACAGAAAGTGAGGAGGGCTAGGAGGGCACATGTTTCTGCAGATGCCAGCTAACTAACTACACAATCAGGTATTCCCTGCATCTTCAAGGCCCACTTGTTGCCCCTTGACACTGGACAGACTGTCTTCATCCTTGTATTGGTGGGTGGATAGAGGTCCTGCTTTCCAAATCTTTTTGCTCTCCTTTTTGTCCCTAATTCTCACTGTCAATTTGGTTAAAAGCAGCCGACAATACCCAAGCCATAGTAAATGCTGAGTTGCTTTCATTCTCTCACTAAACTAGTGTTATCACCTTTAAGCTTGGCCTCTCACAAACCATCAGGGCATGGACAAACACAGCTAATCACCCCACCCCCAATCTGGGCCTAATCAGGATGGCTTCTAATCCAATTCCCAGGAGAAACCCCATCAGCATAGTCTTTGTTGTCTACATTTCTGTCAACATTCAGGTATGCTGAGCCTTTACCAGAACAGTCTTTAAGTTTCATTTATAGCATTTTAAGTTTCTGTAGTATGTGCCTTCAATTTTTTCCAAACTCCTCTTGTAAGCCCATTCCAAAGTTTCCTTCACATCACCAAGAATAGCTATAGTCACCAGGCACAGCGGTGTAAACCAGTTACTTGGGAGGATGAAGCAGAAGGATCCCAAGTTCAAGACCAGCCTTGGCAACTTATCAAGACCCTGTCTGGGAAAAAAAAAAATTAAAGGACTAGGGGTATAGTTCAGTAGTAAAATACTGCCTAGCATTTGCAATGGCCTGGGTTTAACCACACGTGCACGCGCTCGCACACACACACACACACACACACACACACCATAGCTATAGTCAACAACTTACTCTTAGTACCATATTTTTGTTAGTTTTCCATTTCTAAAACAAAATAACCAAGGTAATTAACTTAAATGAGAAAAAGTTTCTTTAACTCATAATTCTAGAGGTTCCAGTCTAAAATTGGATAGATCCATTGCTTTGGGCTTCTGTGTGTGTGTGTTTGCGGGGGAGGGTGTTGGATGGCAATGGTGGGGAATGTGTAGTAGAGAAATCAGCTCGCTTTATGGCCAGGAAGCAAGAGCAAGAGGAGGGGACCAGAGTCCCATAGTCCCCTTTAAGGGCACGGTCTCAATTACCTCAGGACTTCCCAGTAGGCCACACCTGCTCAAAGTCCTACCACCTCTCAATAGTGGGACTAAATCTTAACACATGGACCTTTGGGGAACATTCCAGATCCAAACTACTGTGCCCATAAGAACATGATACAATTTTGGAGCCAGTTTGGAACAAGACACTTTCTTCACTCTGGAGGCGTTAGTGAGAACATGATCAGGCAGTGAGGAAGTGCTAGGAGGGCACATGCTTCTGCAACTGACAGCTAACATAACCACACAATCAGGTATTCCCTGCATCTTCAAGGCCCACTTGTTGCCCCTTGACACCGGACAGACTGTCTTCATCCTTGTATTGGTGGGTGGATAGAGGTCCTGCTTTATTCAGGACTATCCCAGGTTATATTTATTGTCCCCAAGTAATTATTAATAGTGATCCTTTTGTTCTTAAATGTCCTGGCTTGGATAATAAATCACTTGGTCACCCCCGTTTTAAGGGACTAAATTAAGGCACAAACAGTAGCTTAAACCAAGAGAGAATTTTGTGGCCAGAAACCCTGGAAAGTCAGACACGATGGGAACCAAGGACTCACCCCATCAGCTCCTCACTGACCCTCCCGTTTCCTTCCACTCTGTGGATTTGGTTGTGGCCTTTTCTCTTTGCCTGGGCACCCTTTCCTTCATGACAGAGCTGCCACCAGCCCCTGAGTTATACATTTGATATTTCCATCATCAGAAGGTCACTGAGTTTCTTAGCTGCAGGTCCCAAAAAGGCCCCAGGAAGGAACTTCCTGCCCCATGTGGACAGAAGGGAAAGGTGGTATTTCTAAGAGAAACATGGAAAGAATGGAGAAGGGGCAGTTTAAAGAAGGGGTGAGGGCTGTGGAAGGGACAGTTCCTTCAAAGTCCACGATAATCAGCATCTAGTGTTTATTGATCAAGTCCTCTGGCATTTATTTAATTGTTATTTATGTACCAGAGTAGAGTCCTATTCCCCCTCCCTCCCCACAAGGACAGCTTTGAGAGACAAAGGTGGCTTTGGAACAGGAGCAGGCGGGCCTTGCTTGGGAAGACAAGGTCCCTCAGGAAAGATGCTTCTTGCTAGAATGTCCCTGCCCCCGAAGGATGACTCTGTGTGCAGAGGTGCCCATGAGGGTGCAGGGACCTGACTCTTTCCCGGGGCCTGAAAAGGCTGTCAAACCCCTATAAGAAGAAAAAGGCCCAGGAGCGTATCAGCCTCACCAGATGTCACCCTCACCTGAAACCACAAAGAAGGAGCGCCACAAGACTGGTTACAGTATCAGACCGTTCAGTGAACTCATCACAAGGTCCACAGGTGACAGACTTCTGACTCACTGTCCCCAGGCTTTGGTTCAGCTTGATCTCCCTTCTTAAAATGGCCTACTTAGAAATTACCTGCCATCAGGACCCTGGCCTAGAATAAGTCCCATGTTCTCACAGCTCTGTGCTCTGGATGAATTCTTTGGCTGGATGGTCATCTGAGCTGATCTTATCTGACTCTTTTGCATTTATATCTGTTTTCAGCCTTTGCTTTCAGTTCAGCCTCCTGAAACCCTATGGCCGACTTAAGCCTTCTCAGCCTTTCTGTAATGGAGAGTATATATATATATACACATATGTATGTATATGTGTGGATATATACATATATATAATTCTGTGAAGTATGATATATATGAATATATTATTGGGTGAAGTATGGTCTATGACTTGAGTGTTATAGATATTTGTAATTAGGATTGAAATACAAGAATCTGTGATCCCAGGGTTATGGCTTCCAAACAATCCATGAGCATTTGATGCTTTACAAATGATGAAAGTGAGTTAGGCATGGTGGCGCACGCCTGTAATCCCAGCGGCTTGGAAGGCTGAGACAGGAGGATCGTGAGTTCAAAGCCAGCCTCGGCAATGGTGAGCCACTAACCAACTCACTGAGACACTGTCTCTAAATAAAATACAAAATAGGGCTGGGGTTGTGGCTCAGTGATGAAGAGCTCCTGAGTTCCATCCCTGATGCCAAAAAATAAAAAATAAAAATAAAAATAAAAATAAAAATAAAAACAAATGATGAAAATGAATTTATTGTTATTCAACAAATTCTGATATTGTGGGAAGACACAAAGGTGTCCGTTCTGTTAATGACATAGCACATTCATGACAGCAAAGGACAAGCCTCTAGGCCATCCACCAGTGTTTTTGATTTTGTCTGTCAGGGACAGAGTCACTAACACTGTCCCAGAGGACTGAACAGAGTCCCTGGAGTTGTGGGACTTATCAAGGAGGAATGAGGTGTCCCCAGAAGGGAAGGGGATAAGTGAATGGAACCCTGTTCAAACTGTCTTATTAGATCCCACCCCATCCCCAAGGTAAAGCTGAGCCCCACACTCAAAATGCCTAGAATTTCACGTTCCATGTAACTTTTACTGTGATTTCTTGAGATCAGATCCCTGTGTTCTGTGTCATTGTAACCCCAGAGCTGGCAACAGCGCTTGGCATAAAAACTGAATTCTCAGCAATTACTTGCAATCCCAGCAGGGCCTGTGCTCCCAGCTTCCGGCTTGCCTTCTCCCCTGGAACATCTTCCTCTGGCCCTTCGCCTGCCTAATTCCTCCTTATCCTTGGGGACTCTGCTCAGCTGTCACAGTTCCAAGGTGCCTTGTCTTGACCAGCACCCCCCCCCCCGCCCCCCCGCCCCCGCCAGCTGGGTTAGAAGCTCCTTCCGTGGCTCTCTGGTGACTGGTTCGGGAGCTGCCTCCCCTGCAGATGAGGGCTTCTGGCACACAGCGGGTTTTCAATAAAGATTTTTGAATGGACAAGATGATTTCATAAGCAATGTCTGATCCAAGGCACAGATGAATAAGACATTGGACAAGTCCCTTGAACTTCTTTGAGGCTGGACTTTTCCAGTTTGTAGAGAGGGGATCGGATGAAAAGAACGGTGTACATCTATGTTTTAGCAAACTGCTAGATCTCTCTGGGCCTCTGCCTTTCAAAGGTGGGTCTCCTGAACTGCAGATACCTGTAGGTGCGGCCCTGATTTGGACCCTGAAATCATTCCCTTTTGTCGGGGGTGATAGAGGGATTGAACTCAGGGGTGCTTAACCACTGAGCCACATTCCCAGCCTTTTATTTTCTGAGACAGGGCCTCACTAAGTTGTTAAAGCTGGCTTTGAATTTGCAATCCTCCTGTTTACACCTCTCAGGTTTCTGGGATTACAGGTGTGCACCACCATGCCCAGCTCATTCCCGTGGTTCAGGGGAACTCAGTGAGGTCTAGATTCTTTATTTATTAAAAAGTGTTTATTCAGAGTCTTGCCCTCAAAGGCTACCTGATCTGATGGATGATCCAAATAAGTACAAAATACTGACCCATTCGAGTTGTGGGCATAGTACTATGGGGCATAGAGAGTGCCAGGGAAGGGGAAGGTGGCCCAGGAGAAGCCTTCAAGCTAGCCCTTAATGAGAGCAGCAGTTTCCCAAGGCGTGGGTCAGAAGGGTGAAGGCACCAACAGTGAGCTCTCAGGACCTGTTAAAAAGAGGGAGCAACTGATGGATCTCTTAACTTTAAAACCACTTAGCTTTTAAATCCTTAACTTTTAAAAACTTCCAAAATTCCCCCAATAAGCACAAAATCTCAGATCTCCCTTAACAATATTTGACACACAGAGAATTAAATATTGTAAGTACAGAGTCAGACAAAGGAGTGGGAGAAAGCATTTCTCTGCTCCCAGTTTGTGTCCTTGCTCCCACGCTCATTCCAATGTATTCCCGCCATGGGGGGCGGGGTGCCCCCTTCTCTGTCATCCTGGGAATCAGCCTATGGGTTTGAGTCGAGTGTCACAGAAGGTAAGGCGGACAGGGAAGCGGCAGGGCAGATTCCGGAGGAATGCCAGGTGGCAGGATGGGACAGAGAGTAGGGCAGACAGAGGAGTCATTATCAGAATCGTCTGAGGGCTGATCGGTAGTGCTAGAGGTGGGGGTTGGAGCGGATAAGGGATGGGAAGAGAGGGACACTTAATGCTTGGAACTGAATAGATATGGGCATTCAGGGGTTGGTGCCTTGGCCCGGGCAGCACCCCTCACCCATCCAGCAGTGGGCACGGGCAGCCATCCTCTGTGCCAGAGAGCATGCTGAGCATGGGGAGATTGCAAAGAGCAGTGCAGGGAAGCTCCTTATGACTGTGGAAATTGCATTTCAGTAGGGGGAAGATGATAGGCAGCGAACAAGCAGAGATCATTTTAGATAGTGGTCCGTGCTCTGCAGACAGTAAAGCATCGTCATGAGACAGAGTGGTGGACATGGTGTGGGTGGAAGGAGGCTGCGCTCGATTTAAAAAAAATAATAATTTTTTTAGTTGTAGTTATTTTATTTATTTATTTTTATGTGGTGCTGAGGATCAAACCCAGGGTCTAGTACATGAGAGGCAAGTGCTCTGCCACTGAGCCACAACCCCAGCCCCTGTGCTAGATTTGAAGGGTCACAAAAGTGACTAGTGACTCTAAGAAGTGTTGGCTGAGCTGAACCCTGAATGATGCTGTAGTGGTGAGCCATGGAAAGATCTGGAGGCAGAGCCTCCGAGGCCCCAACTCAGGAACACATGTTTCTTACACTTTTTTTTTTTAATTAATTGAAAGAAACATCATTGCTGTCATCTCTGCTGTCAAGTTGCCATGAAAGCATCAGACATCTCTATTCCCCAGGAAGGATCTCCAAATAATATATTCTTTTGCTTTTTCTCTGCTTGCTTGCCTACAGTAGGATATCTGGGTCAGGGCCTGGAGACTTGTTCTTTTCTGGATCTTTCCTTTTTTTGTTCTCTAAGTGTGAGGTAAACCACATCCTCTGATGTGGTGGAGATATAAACGTGCTTAGGGCAGGTCCACGAACATGGGTCCCTCCCCTAGACTGTACCCGACATCATCTATATTGTGTTGAAAGTGGGGGTGGGGCACACGATGCCTGAAGATCTTTCTGAACTAAAGATGCAAAACCTTGAGTGGGATTGTGGCTCAATGGTAGAGCGCAAGACTTGTGCATGTGAGGCACTGGGTTCGATCCTCAGCACTACATAAAAATAAAGGTATTGTGTCCATCTACAACTAAAAAAATATTGAAAAAAAAAAAAGATGTAAAACCTACATGCCCAACAAAGTTCACCTGAAGGGATGAGGGGTGGACCCACAGACAGACATCTTAGGGCTGGCCTCGACCTCACAGATCACAGAAAGGGTTGGGAAATATCTGATTACAGGAATCGCCATGCTCAATAGAATGGATGGTATTCCTGGTATTGAGGCCTAAGAGGAACTTCACCTTGTGAAGGGTGCAGTGAAGTGGAAATCATCTTAACAATGTCCCTGCAGTAACCACAATGACTGGCTTCATGTGACTGTAGCTAATTAGGTCCCTAAACACAAGTCCAAGAGTAACTAAGTAAAAGTGAAATAATTCAGTTAAAACGAAGAGTGGAACACCATATCGCCACATTGGCTTGTGCACCTCCTTCAGGGAAGAGACGGATCTGGCTCACATTTTATCTTGGAATTCCTTCCAGATAAGAAAGTGTGCTTGCCTGCTGGCAGTCAAGTGGACACATATTCTCAACACTCTCTTTCGATCACAATTTCCTTCTCTGCTTTTCCAGAACTTACCCAGTGTGGCAGGCAATGTAATGGTCTCCCTAAAGATGTCCCTGTCCTAACCCCTGTAACCTGTAATTATGTCACATCGCATGGAAAAAGGGACTTCGGAGGTTAAAGATCTTGAGATGGGGAGATGATCCTTGAGTTTCTGGGTGGGCCCAATGTCACCCCCAGGGTCCTTATAAGATGGAAGCAGGAGGGTCAGAGAAGAGAGATGTGATGAGGAAGCAGAGGCTGGGGAGTGGTCTTTGGAGAAAGGGCAAGGGGACAGATTTCCTCTGAAGCCTCTACAGAGGGACAGCCCCCTGCTGACACCTTGATTCAAACCCATAAGACCCCGTTGCAGACTTACAACTTCCAGGGAATATAACAATTTCTTATAACAGCACAAGGAAACCAATTCTCAGGCTGAAATCCCTCAACCTTCAGAAAGTTGGTCCTCAGCCCATGGCCCTCCAGAATTGTCCCAGTCTTTGAGTGGAATTACTCACTCTCAAGTCGTCTGGAAATGAACACTACACAGACTTGGATGTGCCTCCTGATTCCCCTTGGCTTGGATAACACTCATTCGTGTGTGGAACAGGGCTTTACCCACCATGGCACTTTCTTTCTTTTAAAAATAATATACATTTTTAACGGACACAATTTCTTCTTTACTTGTTTATTTTTATGTGGTGCTGAGGATCCAACTCAGTGCCTCCCAAGGGTGAGGTAAGCGTTCTACCACTAAGCTTCAGCCCCAGCCCGACACTTTCTTAATAAATATTTTTGAACAGATAAATGAAAATGGAGCTACTTTCCCTGTTTCCTCTATTTCTCAGAACTGAACACCGCAGGGTGCACTCCCAAGGCCTCCACATAAGTGCTGAACGTTTTCCTTAAAGCACTTTCACAAGACTCCATTTTGGTACTTGTGTCATTTTTCTAACTGAAGCCTGGTTTGAGACCGGCTGTTTAACAAAATGTTGGTTAAAATGGAAAAAAAAACATTAAAAATGACCATAAGTATCTATTTTAGATAAAATAAAATGATACAAGCATTTGTTTTAACTTAAGACATTTTTTGCCAAAATCTCGATGGAGGACCTAGGGTTTTGAAAGCATGTCTACTGATAGGATTTCTTTTCAGTCATTTTTATGTGTATAACATCCAAATTTCATCTATAATGTCCAATTCTGGTCTCTATAGAATGGTGTGAGTTCCTTCAAAAAGTTAGACATAGAACTATCATATGATCCAGCAATTCTTCTCTTAGGTATATATCCAAAAGAATGGAAAGCAGATCAGGTCTCCAAACAGAAACTTGTACACCAATGTTCACTGTAGCATTGTTCATGGGAGTCAGAAAGTGGAAACCACCCAAATGCCCATCAACAGATTAAGAGAAAAACAGAATGTGTTGAATAATACATACCATCAGATATTCAGTCACAACAAGGAATGAAAATTTGATACATGCTACTCCATGGATGGACCTGTAAGACAATATGCTAAATGAGATAAGCCAAAAACAGAAGGAAGAATATTGTGATTCTCCTTCTATGGTGTCCCTATGAAGAATAGGCAAATTTACAGAGATCTAAAGTTGAATAGAGGTTTCCAGGGGCAAGAGGGGGGAAATGGGAGTGAGTACAGAGTTTATGCTGAAGATGATGAAATGTTTTGGAAACAGTATTGATGGTTATACAATAAAGTGATTGTATTAAGTGCTTATGAGCTCACAAGTGGTTAAAATATCTATTTATGTATGTGTATCTATATATCTATGTTTACCAACATTTTAAAAAAGCCATCGAAAACCCATTCAAACTTCTCTCAATCTATTCTAGTCCAATAATCTGAAATGTGACCAAAATATATTTTGGCAGGAAACTCTACACTTCAGTGTTGTTTGTAATGATGAAATATTCTAAAGAAAAATAAAAGTTTATTATTGATGGTGGTTAGGAAATGAGTGTCTATCTAAGTTATAGAAAGCATCAGAAATTAAAGCAGTCATTACAATCATGCTTACTAAGAGATTTTGCTAACATAGGAAAATGCCTATAATACAATGTTAAGCCAAAAAAGGCCGGCTATGATATTGTGTTTAGTGGGATTCCCAGGTATATTAGAAATAATTTTTTAAAAAAGAATAAAAATACAGTTGTCCCTTTCTGCAGGTTCTACAGCCTTGGATTCAACCAACTGTGCTTTGGAAATATTTGAAAGGAAAATTTGTATCTGTACTGAACTTGAAGAGATTGACATCTATTTACATAGCAGCTACATTATATTAGGCATTATAAATAATTTAGAGATGAATGTGCACAAGGAGGAATGTGCACAGGTTAGATGCAGATGCTATGCTATTGTACAAGAGGGACTTGAGAATTTGGATTGTGTTCTCCAAAAGGGGTCCTGGAACCAATCCCCTGAAGATACAAAAGGGCAACTGTACTGGAAGAAAATATTCCAAAATATTTTGGGAGACAGAGGATGTCTCTTGATGGTTGGATAAAAGGTCATTTCCCCCCCTCATATTTATTACTTCCCTATAGTAAATGTAGTTTTTCTTCAGAAAATATATGTGACTTTGAAGATCAAAACCAGAACCTAAAAACTGTAGCACAGCAAAATTCTTTGGGGCTGCCACATCCTCCAGGGTACGGGGTTATCTTTTTATCTAAGGACCGGTTACTTTAATCTTAGTTGTAGAGATCAAAGTAAAGTTTTCAAAAAGAGACATCCGCTTGTTCACAGAGAGGCCAACCAACCGATTCAGTAAATGAATGAGAGAGAGGACGGAGGGAGGACCGAACTCCAAGGTCCAAACCCGCTGCGGGGAAAATACTCTCCTTTTTCACCACTGCAAACTCCCATCCAAAATTAGGTTCCAAAACCACAAGTTTTCATTTTCAGGATAAAAGCAGACATCCAAGCCCCCTGACAGCAAATGTAGGACAAGGTTATTAAATCCAGTGCTGAAGGGAACTCAATCAAATTGCTCATTAGTGTACCGTTCAAATAGCTTCTAGTGACATCGATTCAAAATTGCCAAAAAATATTTAAAAATAATTAAAACAAAAGAGCTTAGTTTTTAAGGCTTGCCAAGTTTTATTGCACCAGAAAGACACTTTAATCAGGGTCTGTTTGGGAGGCTGGCTTGTGTTATTAAAGAGAAAAGAGTTACTTCAGTATGTGATCAGATCTTGCTGGGGGAAAAAAAAAAAAGATCTCATCCTGGCATTGCCTTGTTTCAAAGCCACCAGTGATTTCCCGGCTCCAGCGGGTCATCCTGGCACCAAGAACTGGCGCACAGGACTCTGTGGTCTGGCTGGTGACTCTCTCCCTCCCAGTCGTTTTGCTCTGGGCTCTGGGAATTTGCAGTCCCCAGGAGCCCCAGGGCTGTGTCTTCATGTTCTTGCAGATCCCTCTGCCTGAAATGCTGACTCCATGCCCTGACCGTGCCTATTCATTTTCAGTCCTTCCCCCAACATCACCATCCCTGATCCTCAATTCTCAGTGGGTTTGAGCATTTGCCCCTACTCTCCTCCAGCAAGTCCTAAACTGGCAACACCTCTGCACACTCTTCTTTTCAAAGCTCCTCCCTCCCAGCCTCGAGCTGCCTAAGGGCAGGCTCCGTTTGTGATTATCTTTATGACCCCTATGGCCCTCCACCTGGAACCTAGAAAGGGCTTGGCAGAGACTGGAGAAGAGCAGATTGACCGCTTCCGCTAATGCTGAGAGCTTCCTTGATGGCAAGAACTGAATTAAAAGAAGATAATATTGGCCAGGTGCAGGGACACACACCTAAAATCCCTGCTCTTCAGGAGGCTGAGGCAAGAGGATTGTAAATTTGAAGCCAGCCTGGGAAACTTAGTGAAACCCTGTCTCAAAATTTTTTTTAAATGGCTGTGGGTATAGGACAGTGGTAAAGTTCCCTGGGTTCACAGACTCCCCCCAAACCCCACACCCCAAAAAAGAAAGCAAAAAGAAATATACTAATGTTCTTTTTTTTTTTTTTTTGATNAGGGAACAGCTCGCATGGTGATCAGGAAGCAGAGAGAGAGAGAGAATCTTTTTCTTTTTTCTTTTTCGGTGGACACAACATCTTTATTTGTACGTGGTGCTGAGGATGAACCCAGGCTGCGTGCATGCCAGACAAGCACTCCACCAACTGAGCTATACTCTCAGCCCCTATTATTCTTTCTTAGCACTTACTATGTATTAAGCAATTTATATATATTAACTAATTTAATTCCCACACAATCCAATTAAATGCATACTATTTTTATCTCCATTTTTCTAATGAAGAAACTGAGGTATGGGGTTTAGGACATTTGCCCAGTGTCTTAAAGCTAGTGACTGACTGTTCAAAGATTTGAACGCAGGCAATTTGATTGTATAGCCCTGTTTATATTCATAGCCCTAACTATATTGCTTATACACATTGATAGTGTAGCACACAATATATATTAAATAATTATGTACATATAGTACATGTATGCCCCAAATTTTTATTGTCAAGAGTATGTTATTTAAAAAATCATACTTGACTTTTTTCTATCACTGTTTTCCAGGGCTAGGCAATGTTTTTCTGTAAAGGACAAGATAGTAAATATTTAGGCTTTGTAGGCCAAGAGACAAAACCAAGGATATGATATAGATAATTGTTTTAGTCAGCTTTTTCACTGCTGAAAGGTCTTTTTCACTTTTCAAAGGTCTTTCACTAAAAGACCCAAACAGAACAACCACAGATGAGGAAAATTTTATTTAGGGGCTCATAGTTTAAGAAATCTTAGTCCATAGAAGGCCGGCTCCATTCCTTGGTATAACATGGCAGAACATCATGGAGGAAGGGTGAGGCAGAGGGAACAGCTCGCATGGTGATCAGGAAGCAGAGAGAGAGAGAGAATCTTTTTCTTTTTTCTTTTTCGGTGGACACAACATCTTTATTTGTACGTGGTGCTGAGGATGAACCCAGGGCTGCGTGCATGCCAGACAAGCACGCCTCTGCTTGAGCCACATCCCCAGGCCCAGAGAGAGAGAGATTCTATTCTCCAGATACAAAATATATACCTCATAGCCACACCCCAATTCCCAGCTCCTCCAGCCACATCCTACCACTTCAGTTAATCCCATCAAGGATTAATTCACTAGTTAGGCTAAGGCTATAACCCAATCATTTCTCCTCCAAACCTTCTTGCAGTGTCTCACATGTGAGCTTTTGGGGGAACACCACATCTAAACCATAACAATACTTATGTAACAAGAGACAAACCAAATTTTCTCAAATTTTTATTGATGAAATAAAAATATAATAGGGGCTGGGGTTCTGGCTCAGCAGTAGAGCATTCACCTAGCACGTGCGAGGCCCTGGGTTCAATTCTCAGCACATAAAACAAATTAATTAATTAACTAATTAAAGGTATTGTGTCCAACTACAATTAAAAAAATATTTTTTAACAAAATATAATAATTGAATATAATGTTTTGTTACATAGTTCTACTAATAAGAATGGAATTCCTTTTCATGAGATAAAAGTTGCCTTAAGTGGAATTCAAATTTAGAGTCCCCTATCATCAGATTGATTGTTTGCAAATATTCATTTATGAAACCATTCTTAACTCAGAACAAAACCAGACAGTGAGCAGAGCTGGCCTGCAGGCTACGGTTTGCTGACCCCTGATCATGTCATTATTGTCCAAATTAGTACAAAGACCTCCACAACACAGACCAAAATATTATTCTGACTTTAATCTGCCAATTTTCCTGGTGTGTTTCTCTCTCTGTCTGATGGGATTACTGACATTCCTTGGATATTTTTCCTGAAAGGGTTCATGGCTCAATAGAACAAGCAGAAGTAAGGAAGATCTGGGTTAGAATCACAGTCCTGTCAATTAAACAGCTTGGGCAAGTGATTAAAAAAAAAAAAAGACAAAATAAAGCAAACAAACAAAACAAAATTCTCTGTGCCTCAGTTTCCTCCATTTACATATAACCTGGATTTCAAGTCTCCACTTCCTATAGGCAAAGACAGAATCATCAGTTTCCCTAGTACTTTTCCCCACCTTCTTAAAATCTCCCTTGATGATTTCTGGATGGGGGGTGGGTGGGTGGTCATGCTTCACACCTGCACAAGTCTGTGCCTGCTGGGGACCACCGCTGTCCAGTCAGACACCGTGGACTCTGCTGGTGCTGCCGAGGCTCCATCAATGCCCTGGGCTTACACTCAATCCCTGACACCAGAGAGGTGTGGTCAGTCACCTGGGATGAACTGGAAAGCTTTTACCTGCCTGTGCAGCTATGTTGGAGGGGCGCCAGCCCAGTACTACTTTTATCCCTACATTTAAGAAGTTTTTTCTGATAAAATAATCTTTTTTTCTCACTCGGGATGGCACAGCTGATGATAGAGCAGTAGCCTCCTCAGAAAACGTGCACTGGTGACTTCTGGGGTTTCCCAGATGCAAGTGTGCATGGTTTATGCAGGGTCTGTGGATCTGTCTCCTCTGGAAGGTTGTCAGAGGGCCTGCCTGATGTGAGTCGCTCCACCTCTGACAGCTGCAAACCTGGGTGCCAGAGACTCGCCACCCTGGAACTGCTGGGCTACATTATTTAAGTCATGCTCCTGTGTGGTATTATCTGCCTTATAAATGAGGCAGTAGATGTTCCCTATCTGCCTTTGTGCAGGCCCGCAGAATGACATCTGCAGTGGTACCAGTTCCCAGGGGTAACCGCTGTGTAAATACACTTCTAATGGCTGCATAATCCTTCAACATCAAAACATGGTTTATTTAACCATTCATCTATTGTTGAGCATATATGTCATCTTCAAGTTGTTTGCTCTTACAAAAATTGCTTCTGTGAATCTATTTGTACATGGATCTGTGTGCCATTCCGTATGAAACGCACACAGTAAGAATGAAACAGAACAACAAAGCAGTCATCTCTGTGGAGTCAACTCTCCCAGCCAAAGGAGTTTTAGGAGTGCCTGCTCTGCTCTGATAGCTGCATTGGATTAGAACTCCACGTGGCCCGGACACCACAGTCCTCTGTCGGTTTCCCAAAAAGAAGTGAAGAGCAAAGGGGATTCTCTGGGAGCAGACCAGCACCTGAACAGAGTCCCTGAAAACTAAGGAGAACCCATGTCTTTCTTCCAGAAGGGCTGTCTCCATCATCACTTAGATAAAGGAACCGGACTTATGAGGGTCTCACCACCTTTTCTGATATGCCTTGCTAATTCAAGTGTCTTGTTATTCAAATTGGTTTAATTACACAAAATAAAAAAGAGATCCATTGCATCAGATGGAATGACATCAACCCTGAAATGACTGGAAATTTCATCATGGAGTGTCCTTGGGATATTTTTTTTAGTTTTGTTTCCTCCCCCAACTTTGTGCAATTCAAATGCATTCTTAATTTCTCCAACCCAGGCTGATTTGTAATAACAATACCAACACCTTGCACATTATCTCACTCGATTCTCGGAACAATACTCTGAAGTACAAACAGCTATTTTTATTATCCCAGTTTTATAGATGCAGAAGCTTTAGGCTCAATGATGTAAAATGATTTCTGGTTCCTTTCCCAATTTCCAGGCAGGCCTGTGGCTAACAGCTGCGATGCAGTGAGCTCCTCAGACAGCGATGGTGGGGACTGTGTTTTCCACGCCCAGTCTTCTGCCAAACCCACCCAGAAACATTCTCCTTGTCAATAGAGTGTGCAAACATCACAAAGTTGCTATGTAAGCACTAGACCACCTCTCGGATTTTCTGATTTTCTTTTGATACCTGTGTAGTCCTCATCAGTGCTTGAGAGGGGGGCAGATTTCTTGAGCAAAAAAACAAGAGATGCGAGCTGGCTTAAGAGCCAAGAAAGGCAGCAGAGTTGAGAACACTGAGAGGAGTAGGCAATGAGCAGATCCTCCTCCTAGAGGCGGGCTGAGGAAGACTCATGGCCTGGTTGGTCTTAGCCAGGTCTGTGCCCGGCTGGGCAGCCCTGCAGTGGTTTCTCTTCCCATCCCTCCCACAACCTCGCTCAGATTTTCTCTCCCACAGACAAACTCCAGAGGCAGCAAACTGATAGCTGCAGCTGGCCTATAGCCACAGTTGAACTTGAACTATTTGCCAACTTTTAAATCATTACTTAATAATCAGAGTTTCAGAAAATCAGAAGATCAGGCCACTCTGGTAGGCCAGCATTTCTGGGTGGCAGCACCTGGACGTGGCCGAGCAGTGACTGTCACTTGGACTGAGGCATACCCCTCCCTCCACCCCGCCACCACGCAGCCTGCCTCTTCACTTTATCTCTCTGTCTACATAAATATTTAAGTTTGAAAGCTTTGAAGGAAGGAAGATGATCCTAAGAGCTGTAAGCACTTAGAGTGAGCAACTCTCTGATGTCTGTTAGAAAACAGGCCCAGCTTTCTTATCAGCCCTTCACCATGCAGTTGTTAGATGTTGTGGTAAGTGGCAGGAACCTCCCCCTTGGGATTAGAGTGGGTTGGAGTCCCCATTAGCCAAAGGCCAGAGTCTGAATGGATGGCTTCCCAAGTGGGGTACACAAACCCCTCGGGGGTACAGTAATCCTAGGGATGGCAGGAGGTTTGGGGACCATTGTCTGGAGCACTCGTGAAGGAATGCAGTGTGGGAGGTGGCTGATCTTCCTAACGGAACCTCAGAGAAGCCAGGATATGACAATGTTCTATGTGCAGAGGGTGTGGGACACAGGGCTGGAAAGGGGGATCTGTCAAAAGGCTGTGGAAGCCAGACACCATGGAGCACACCTGTAATCCCAGCAGCTCCGGAGGCTGAGGAAGGAGGATCGTGGTTCAAAGCCAGCTTCAGCAAAAGTGAGGGGCTAAGCAACTCAGTGAGACCCCGTTTCCAAATAAAATGCAAAACAGGTCTGTGGTCAAGTGCCCCTGAGTTCCATCCCTGGTACCACCCACACAAAAAAAGTCTGCTGAAACAACCCCACCTTTTCACACTCCCCAACACACATACCTGAACCAAGGAGAGATACTGTCAGAGTGCACCTTTAAAACAAAAACAACAAAATAACATCTCCAAAGGGAGGAAATCAGTACATTCTAATATTCAGTACTCCCCACGCCTTGAAGGCTTCCAGTTAACAAGCCCTGCCAGGTGCCTGGAACACCCTATTTGGCTCTGGTTTTTAAATATGAATGGACAATTAAAGAATCTCTAAGCATATCAGGAAAAGCTCCACAATAAAAGAGAACAACTGAAATAGAAAAAAATCAACAACCCTGAAGGACAGAGTTATTTTGAGGAAGAGAACCCAAGGCAAAGCAAAGCAAACCAAAACGCTCCCACTAATATCTTCAGAAAGACTCATGAAAGTATTTCATGCATAAAAGAAGAAATGAGGGGCTGGGGTTGTGGCTCAACGGTAGAGTGCTCGCCTAGCACGTGTGAGGTGCTGGGTTCGATCCTCAGCACCACATAAAAATAAATAAAATAAAATAAACGTATTGTGTCCAACTACAACTGAAAAAAAATATTTAAAAAAGAAGAAATGAGATGTATGCAAAACAAGTACAAGAACTCTTAGTAACTTAAAAAAAAATATGACTATTATATTATAAAAGAATCAGTGGAAAGTTTGAAAGGTTTAAATTGCAGTATTCTTCCTGAAAGTTGGTTCAAAAGATGAGGACATTTTTTTAAATGTAAGAAAAAAAATATAAAAGACAGAGAATAAGTACTGGAGGTCCAACATCCAACTGAGAGTTGATTCCAAAATGGAGGGCAAAGAAAGACATACAAAAGAATTACCCACTACGGATGCTGCACATGTGGATGAAGGACCTAAGGAGTGGAAAACATCGAGTTGGGAAAAAGACCCACTGAGTTACCTAATCTGGTTCTTTAGATCATCACAGGTAAAGGGAACAATTTAAAAAATTCAATTAAAAAAAGGTTATTATGTATAAAGGAGTGAAAATAAAGCAGGCATTGGACTCCCCACCAGCAGCGCTAGATTTCAGGAGGCAGTCCACTGCGTGATGCAATCAGAAATCTGGGAACATGACTTTCAATCTAGAATTTCACACTCAACCAAAGTATCAGCCGAGGGTGAATGCAGAATAAAGACCTATTTGGGGACAAATAGGTATCAGAAAATTAACACCTCACATATCAGTTCTTAGGAAGGTATTTGAAAATGTGTTGCAGCAAAGCAAAGGTCTCACCTAAGAAGTAGAAAGATTGATCCTTAGCAGGCCTGGAACTGACCCGGGAAAGCCAGGAAGGTAAAGCCCACCGGGGACAGCTATGCCACAGGAAGAGGGTGGGCCTCCAAGGAGGGACTAAAAAACTCAACAGAAAACCCAACAGGCCGAAGGAGTGTGAGTAAAATGAGCTCCAATTAAGAAAAAATGCAACAAGATAAAAGAAAGACAGAAAATTCACTGAAAGAGAGCAATGCTCATAGTCACAGCACTGTAAATGCTACTTGAGTCTCTCTCTCTCTCTCTCTCTCTATATATATATATATCTATCTATCTATCTAAGATCAGCATGTGGAAGAGTTAATTATGCCTAGCCTGTGTGAGGCACTGAATGCAACGTCCTTATCCTGAAAATTATATAGGGCAGAAGTTGGGAGAGGGTCTGAAGGAAGAGAAGGATACTGCCACCTTAAAAAAGTAAGGAATCTAGAGATCCTGACCTTAATTGATGGAATAAGAAATGAAGGTACATCAGTGTCACAGAGGTAACTTACTGAGAAACAAAGAAGTCACATAACTGTAAAAAAGAGGAGTTGCCAGTGAAGATGAACTACATCCTCATTTATCATGGAAGAGGAAATATAGATAAGGCACAAGATTAATCAACAAATAGCAATAAAAGTGTATTATTTAAAGGTATAGAGATTGAAGAATATGGAAAATAACATCCCCCAAGAAAAGGGGAATGACAGTCCCCAGGAAGAAAAGGAGGACAGTGTGACCCCGAGGGGAGAAGAGGAGGGCAAACAATGGGCCCTGGGCTCTGGTCTTTCATCCCAGTAACAATGAGTTTCAAGCTTTTACAACTGTTTTCCCCGAGTTAGATTTTTAACTTGTACAACTAGTTCCCTGACTGACCAACCAGCCCGCCCCAGTCTCCAACCACTAAGTCACACTAAGCATTCTGCTATGATTAACTCTCACTAAGACCTATAAAAAACAGACCCCTCCTGTACCCAATTACCATTTTCTCCCCTGAAAATGTGCCATCCGCTGCGGCTTACTACAGACTGCTTGCTGATCTGTTGAGTTCTGCTCCCATTTCGGTTACTTTTGCTGACAGAGATAACATCAGAAGAAATATCTAAGAAATAACCTGACTGCTTCTGAGGAACAAGGTGAGGTGGGGCAGTGTTTTTAGCTGTCTGCACCCTGGTCGCTTGTCCTGTTGGTTTCCTCCCACCCTGACCACCCTTCCCAACCCTCTCCTCTTCGTCTCTAATCCTAATAACACAACTTGTCTATTTATCAATTCAAAACCTTTCTTCTGTTGTTTCTAATCAAGTAATATAAAAGGCATCATCTGATTCAAAGTCTCCACAGGTGTCTGTGACCAAATTTCAGTCTTCCAGCCACTGCAGAAAATGATCCATTTCCCACAGAGCATTTGGAATTCCTGTGCTCTGCAGATTCATAAAGAATGAGGAACTGCTTGAGGTGGCTTGGGAATGAGGGTGATATTACTATTCATTTTAGTTTCTAAATTTTTTTTGATAGTTATGGATGGACAGAATGCTTTTATTTTATTTATTTTTATGTGGTGCTAAGGATTGAACTCAGTGCCTCACACATGCTAGGCAAGCGCTCTGCCACTGATTTTGCCTCATTTTGCATTTTCTATTGCTGTGTATCAACTAAGCATCTTAAAACAACACTCATTTATTTTATTTTTTATTGTTTTTGGTACCAGGGATTGAACCTAGGAGCATTCGGCCACTGAGCGCTGTCCCCAGCCCTATCTTATATTGCTGAGGCTGGCTTTGAACTCGAAATCCTCTTGCCTCAGTATCCCAAGCTGCTGGGATTACAGGTGTGCGCCACCGCACCTGGCACAACACTCATTTATGACTTCCCAGTTCTGTGAGTTAGGACTTCTCACGGCTCAACCTCTGCTCACAATCTCACGAAGCTGACATCAAGGTGGTTGACAGGCGGGGCTCTTACCTGAAGGCTCTGGAGAAGAGCCTCCTCCAGACACATTCAGGTGTTTGGGTAAATTTGGGTGCTCACTGCTGTAGGGCGGAGGTCCTTGTTGTCTTGCTGATCATTGGCAAGGGGTTTTGCTCCTGGCTCCTGGAGGCCGCTCTCAGGGTCTTTCTGTGTGGCCCCTCCCATTTTCTAAGCCAGCAGCAGGCTCTGGAATTGAAGACTTTTTTGTGCTTCAGATCTCTGGGGATTCTTTTACTGCTATCAATTGGAGACAACTCTTAACTGTTGTGATAAAGTTAGGCCTACTCAGAAAATCTTCCAATCTTCAAGTTAAATAATTAGTAACTTGATCATATCTCCAAAATCCTTCTTGCCACTTAATGTAAGGATAACACCTGAGGACAAAGCTAATGAGGGCCATCTTATCATTCTACCACATTACTCAAGAAAAGTGACTCTTATTTTTATAGAGGATGCATTTTGATATAAAAGCACAGAAAAGTACAAAGAGGAAGTTGTTTGAAGTGCACCAAATCTCACTTCCTAGCAACAGTGGTCCACATTTGGAATATATCATCTGAATGGATCCCTGCGCGTAGAAACAGAGCAGGAAGATCAATCAATGATGGTGGGGTTTTACTCAATTATTTTTAAGTAAAATTAAGTTTAATGATACATAAAAAAGAAACTGAAGGAAAATGAAAAAAAATCACTGTACCTCAGTTGAATGTTTCTATGCCACAAAAATTCTTAAAATATTTCCTTTAAAGAAAAACTACTACGGATATCATCAAGAAGTTGGCATCACATTTGCTTAAAAATGTTGCAGTTCATGCATTTCTTTCATTCTTTTTGGCACTGGGGATTGAACCCAAGGGTGCTTAACCACTAGCTTAATCCCTAGCTGTTTTATGTTTTATTTAGAGACAGGGTCTAGCTAAGTTGCTTAGGGCCTCAGTAAGTTGCTGAGGCTGGCTTTGAACTTGCCATCCTCCTGCTGGGGTCATAGGCATGTGCCACTGCACCCAGCTTGGGCATTTCATTTTTAAGAGTGGAATTATTTCCCAGCCAGTAAAGATGGGTAAATGTATATGCTTAGAAGTCCTTCCACTGCCCTTTCTCCTCACTTCTCAATTTTTGTTTAGTATATAATTATTCTTACAGTCTAAGAGCTCTTAATGTGTACATTTTTAAAAACCATATATCCCACAGCTCTTTTGTCCTCATTCTATATTTAAAACAAATCAAAACGTACCTTCAGTATTTTCTTGGAATCTTCCTCCCTCCTCATGATTTCTATATTCTGGTTTCTCTCTTGGTTGACTGATTTCAGATAAAGAACTTCCCCCAAGCATGTGAAACCCTGAGTTCATTCATGCTCAGGTAGGTCTGTCAACAGCCTTTACGCTTCAGGGACCCCTTGGCAGAACAGTCCTGAGCCACACCACAGCTTGCCTCTAGTCTCACTTAGGTCTCACTTAGGTCTCTCCTACTGATCTGTTCTGAGGCTTCTTCAGGAATCCCAACTCAGATGCATATTGGATCACGTTGTTTATTCTCCTTAACTACTGACTTTTGTAGTTGTTTTTATTTCTGTGTTCTTTTACATACTGTTCTGTTGTGTTTTCACTTGTTTATTCTGGTTTCAGTAGAGTCTAAAGTGGCTTCCTCTCTTTCTCACGAGTTGTGCCACTTGGTTTCTTTCTTCTTTTGTTTTTCTAGAATTCCTTATTTGTACCCCTTCTCTTTGAGTTTTTTTTTTTTTAATTTCAGAAAGAGATAGCTTTGTAATTTCTCTGATGCAATGGAGAATTATTTGTTAAATAGCACAGGAAAAGGTAGAGGCAGCAACACCTTTACTTAGGTGTACTTCCAACTCTGTTTCTCTCCAGGAAAGAATGCCTCAGATTCTCAGGCACTGGCACTGAGGGGTTACCCAGGTCCCTCACAAAGCCCAAGGCTCTCTGGGTTCTGGTATAGCAATGGCCTCACCCTTACATCTGAAGAAGAGCTTGGCTTGGGGGCCAGGACACAGACCACAGAAATAAATAACTGCCTGTCGGGTTTCTTCCTGATTTTGATCTTCCCTGTTATCATATGGATTCTTTAAAGAAACACTACCTGTTTCTCTTGTGAAGCCCTTTGGAGCTTTAAACTAAGTCATCTGAGTATCATGTCTACAATTTTTGCCTTATCCACATATCACCCCTATTAAAACGAATGTTCTTTATATCAACTTCCAATTTTCATTTATTTGAAAAGGAAGTATATTATGTCATAAATGGAAAATCAGTAACACTTGCCATAAATAGAAAGTAACTGTTAAAATAAATGCAAAGAACACAAAACAATAGAATGTTCTAGCTGGATACATTGTCTGCTGGGAGCTAAGTCTGAGGTCTATATTTTTCTTGCTACAAATAAAGATCCTTACAAATTGGAGAAAAGCTAAAGGCTACTGGCATCAAACAGACTTTCCTCTTGATGTAATCAAATTAAAGGACAGCTAAACTAAAAAGAATCACTTTTTAAAAAAAACTGTCGCTTAATATATCTGATCAACTGTCCAGGCACCACCTCGTCTTGTAGCATACAAGCCCCCTTGGGAAACACCACCCCAAACCAAGAATCAATGATTTGGTTCCTGATGACTGACTGTGACAATAACATCTAAGGAAATACATTTCCTGCTCGAGGCTCTCGGCAGTGCCTGTCTGCTCTCGGCATTTTACCAGTTTTACAGTATCTGGTAGGCATATTTCACGGTTTGTGGTTTGAGGTTCTGAGAGTTTCCTTGTTTCATTAAAAAATGGGGCTTTTCTTTTTAAGCTTTGCTTTTTGTGTTGCTTCTAAAGATTTCAAAGGAGGTGAAAGGAAGGGCGAGATGTCTTTACTGCCTTCCCGGGGTATGCTTTATGAGTGATGTGCACCTCTATGACCTCCTGGTGCCCTGGTTGTCCCAGGTTCGCAGAGGTGGAGCCAGTTTTCATACTGGAGTCTCCTGATGCAGCCTCGCGCTCACGACCTGCCACCTTTGAAAGGTTTCCACGGATTGCAGGTACTCTCTGAGGTAGCAGAAGGCAGAGTGAGAAAACTGCTTCCTGGACAGCTTTCCTTCACGTCTGCGAACTCAGGTGCCGTGCACCTTCCCAACATCCTGACATCAGCGTAGTGGGAGCATGAAAACGTTCACAGTGGATAGATGTCTTCACCAAGGGTGAACTTGACACCCCTTAACTGTGTTGGTCTCCACATGCTGCAGCAAGTCCCTGAAACTTAATGAATCCATGTCACACAGCGAAGGTTCTGACAGCCTCAAAATAGTATCAAGATATTGATACTGCAGTGTTTGAGTTTTTGAAAAGTGTTCTTTCTTGTTTGAATATACATTGAATGTCTTACAGAGCTACTTAAAGGGGGAGGGAATGGTGTGCTGGGCCTCTGGCGTTTCCCAGGTCTTGTACATCCAAAGGTGAGGAGCTCACATTGCCTGAAAGATGAGATTTCTCAAGTCTGAGTGGCTCCCAGCCATCCAGGCCTCTCCCGCTCTGCTCAGCCCCAACCCCAAAGAAGGGGCTGCAGTCAAGGATTAGCAAGACTACAGAGAAGGGGTCACAGCCACAGACCACAACCCAAGGGGCTGAGCAGAGACTCCTACTCCGACACGAGCTAGAGGAAGTCAGTTTCTGAGAGGAACAAACATATTTTCAGTTTTTTTTTTTCTTTTCCTCTGTTACTCTCGTCAGTCTTACCAGAAACCTGGTTTTCCCCTGGACAACCTCCTTTTCCCAGGCCTGTTGCCTCTACTTGTCCATGGCTCAGGGCTGGGGGGAAGTGATGACTTCCTCAGTTCTAGTTGTGACATCTAAACCTTGGTTCACTGTCTCATCCCCCATCATTTTCCTCCCTTGATGCCACACATCCCCTCACACCACTCATTGGTTAAATCGCCACCCATCTATTTTATTTGGTGTTTTGGTCTCAGGTCTATAATTTTTCTTCTTACCTTATCTAGCACTGTCGCTGCCTCTGAGAGGTTGCTGGTTTTTCAAAATTCCAACTGGCTCTTATTTACCATCCACTGCTCTGATGGCTGTACAACAGAGTTGGGCATTGTAAGCTTGGCTGTCCCTTACACTCATTTGGGAGCTTAAAAAAAAAAAAAACAAAGTCTACACCCCACCCCAGGTTAATTAAATTACACTTTCCCTTTCCCTTCCTTCCTTCTCTCTGCCCTCACCCCCTTTCACAGGCCAGGTGGGAATTCCACTGTGCAGCTGAAGTTGGAAACTCAGCTCTGATAGCTCCAGCTTCTGGCCTCCATCTCTTCCCCCAGGCTAGCCTTTCCTTTTAGATTAAATGCCTGCTCAGCCCACTTGGGCCTTAGGGTCATTCGTTTCAACCAGGTGGTTGCCCAGCTGCTAATCTCCAGCCCCCAGGGGAAAACCTAAGTTGCTAGAGAAAGGTACTTACCAATCCTGATTTGGGCTTTCTAACTTCACTTGAGCCCCCAGAGGTAGAAGCAATTATCCAAGCTGGCTCACTGTACTTATTTCCCCAGTGGCTATTCCAAACTGTTTCCACTACCTTCCAATCTCTTTCCATCTCCCTATTGCTCAACACAATGCTTGCATCTGTGAAGAAATTCCTCCTATATATGTGCACACTTGGTGCTCACAGGGCTTTTTTTAAAAATCTGCTTTACTATGCTTATTAAGTTTTGTAACTCTTCTGTAATTTTAAAACTACTTGAAATGAAAAGCAAAATAAAAATAGCAAAACCAGGAAACTTCCTGGATCCCTCCAGTTAGGACCTTCTTAACTTTCCTTCTAGGCAAACTTCTTGAAACAAAGATGTCTACACACACCTATCACCCAGGGCACCATGTTGGCAAATCTGTTGGATCTTTCCAGACCCTATCTAAAATGACCTCTCAGGACATTTGACACAACTGACCACTCCCTACTTCCTGCAAAACTTTGGCTTCTGAAATTTGGGGGAAAAAAAAATTCTCCAAGCTTTCCTGCTTCATCTCAGGCTCCACCTTCTCAATCCAATTTCTCAATGTTGAAATTCTTAAGGCTTCAGTCCCGGGCTCTTCCTCTCTTCCTGCTTCAGTTTCTCCCCAGGTAATCTGCTTCATAACTCTGGTCTCAAATGCCATCTACATGCAAGTGATTCCTGAATTTATATCTCTATCCTAGGTCTTTCTTCAGAGCTCCAGATGCAGACCTCTATATAATTAATATTGGTCATGGATGTCTCAAATTAAACTCCTGATATCACTCCGGATGCTCTTCCTTTAATCTGCCCTTCTCATGAAATTGTTCTATTATCTTCCTCCATTCTCCTAGTCACTCATGCTAGAAACTCTGGTATCATTTCAGACACCTTTTTTCTCATCACCCATCAAATGCAATCCTTCCCGAAGTCCAAAATATATCCCCAGAAGTTCTGTTTCTGTTTCTCTCTCTCTCTACTGCAACCACGCTCATCTTTATCCCAGACTACAGGGATGGTCTCCTAACTGGTATCCCGATATCATCTCTTGCTGCTCCTGTTCAGTCATCACACACTCACCACAGTGACCTTTTGGAAATATTACTTCAATTATGTTACTCCCCTGTTTAAACTCCTTCCATTGATTTCCACACATATTAATAAGACCAACCATACACTCAAGTATTGGTCTCCACCTATCTGTCTCATCTCATCCCTTGCTTACTGTATTAAGGCTCCATTGGCTTTCTCTAAATCTCTCAAATGCAAAATGCTCTTTGCCTGTATCAAGACATCTCCCTAAAATCTTCCTTTCCCTCAACAATTCATCCGTGAAATCAACGGTGTAGGCTAGAGGATGCTTTGGTAGCAAACCATCCTAACATCTCAAAGTTTATACCTGAAAAGACTCAGGTCCCACAGTCTGAAGCGGGTCAGGTGGTTCTTCTTCAAGTGGAAACTCAGGAGTTTAGGGTTCTTCTAAACTGTGGCACCCTCACACCCAAAATGTAGCCTTTTCGGTTGCTGTGTAAATAGAAGAGAGTGTGGGTGATCACGCATGGAGTTTTCTGGCTCCACCTGAAAATGGCATACCTCATGTCTGCCCACAACCCACTGGCCAGATCAGGGTCATATAATCATTACCCAACTGAAAAAGTAGGCAAAGTAGAAAAAGGGGGGAAAAATAAAGCGGGGGTCTTCCTGTCTGTGCAGGAAGAGGAAATGAGATCGGTGAGAATTCAGGCCCCTTTGTGCCACATCCTGGTTAATCCTCACATCTTTAAAGACTCAGCTGAAATAATACTTCCTTACTAAGGTTTTCCAGTAACCCCAACCCTAAATTAGGCATTCCTGATATAGTCTTTGTAGTATGTTATAGTTTTCCTTTATGGCATGGTCATAATGGAAAATTTACTTTTCTTCATGTGATTATTTAATATGTATTTCTGTCCTTAGACTGCGGGCTTTATAAGTATAAAAATTGAGTCTGTTTTGCTCTCATTGTGTCCCTAACACCTATCACAGTATTTGGCATATGATTGGCGTAAAGTGGTTGAGTGAGCAAATAAATGAACAATTGCACACAGTCATTGCCTGGCTCCAAACAGCACAAGTAGACAGTCATGGTGCATGAAGTGCGATGTGGTAAATGTCCCAGGAAAGTCAACTCAGGGAGCTGTGACACAATCTGAGGAGCCCAAGATCTCTCTGCTTTCTTTTCCCTGGCAATCTTCTGTAGGAGTCTGCCAACTATGGCCTATAGGCCCCACTGCCTGTTTTATTTTTTTTAATGGCACATGAGCTAAGTATGATTTTAAAATTTTTAAGTGGTTAAAAATGAGTTAAAAGACATGGGACAATTATATGAAGTTCAAATTTCAATGTCCATAAAAAAGTCTTATTGAAACACAGCCATAGGTTTATTAGTTTATTAATAATATATTTATTATTAATTAATAGTACGTTTATTTAGTAAACATGCATATGGCTTTCCAGCTACAAGGCAGAATCAAGCAGTTATGAATGAAGACATATGACCCACAAAGTTTAAAATATTTGCTGTCTGGCGCTTAACAAAAGATGTGCTGGCTTCCGATCTAATCCACACTTAGTTTAAAAGGTGACTTTTATTGTGAATTATGTTCAAGTATACGTCTTTATGCCTCTCTTTTTTCAATTCTCATGTCTACTATCAGAAATTAGGCACCCCTTTTAAAATTAATTTTTAAAATTTGTATATGACAGCAGAATGCATTACAATTCTTATTACACATATAGAGCACAATTTTTCATATCTCTGGTTGTATACAAAGTATATTCAAACCAATTCATATATGTACTTTGGATAGTAATATCCACCACATTCCACCATCATTTCTAACCTTATGCCCCCTCCCTTCCCTAAGGGCCCTTTTAATTCTAACCTCGCAACAATATCCTTTCTCTGCAGTCTCTCTCCTCTTTCCTTAAGTCCACCCATTTCACTATAATCAAAGCTAGGTCTCATGAGAATAGTTTTGATATTATAACTGCTATTTGAGGTTTCCCATTGTGTACTAAACAAAACCTGCAGTTTGGCATAGAACTGAAGATTCTCCATTGCCTTACCTTTCCAGCTGTTTCTCTTACATCGTACTTCCATCTAGCCTTATCAATCACTTCACCTACTCTCGCTTTCTCTACTTCAGGCCTAGGCTCACAGTTACCCTTTCTGTGTGAAACGTCTGCTGCTGGCAGTTGGTTATCTTAAACACCAACTTGCCCTAAAAGTCTTTCCCAGCCCCTCCTTTGAGAATAATTACTGCCATCTGTGCGATTCTGTAACGTTTTGTACTGTACGATTGTTTTATTTCAAATTCTGCTTTATGGTTTCCTGTGTATATACACAGATTGTCGGTTTCTCACGTTCTATTGAAGGCTGCTTAGGGGAAGGAATTGAACTCTATTTTATTAATCTCTGTGTCCTTTTGGCGCCCGGGAAGGGTCCGGTAAAATTATTAAAAAATTTTTTTCAAAATTTCTCAGGGGGAACTGGACTGTAAATTTTTGTACCAAGAACCACTTGCATTTAAGTATAAAATTTGCTTAACTTGTTTAGGGTTCACTAGAACGAGAAACACCTTTGTATACGCATTCGTCCAGGCAGTCACACACCTGCGGATCGCAGCCTGGGACCCTCTGGTTTTTCTGCAAACACGTGGGTGACAAGCGATTCTCTTCAGGTCCCTCCTCTGTCCACGGTGATTGGCGGACCGTACGCTCCAATCATCCCTCCCCGCCTCTTTCAGCAGTAGCCAATCACAGACCCCGAGCGCCTCCTGACTACTAGACACTGTTTACTAACAGATCGAAGCTGGGGAATAAGGGGTGTGACTGTTCTAGGAGGTCAGGGAAGGGAAGGTGTTGACTGCGCGTGCGCACCACAGGCAGCGGGCGGGGCAGAATCTAGGGTCTCACCAATCCGAGTGGCCGCGCTTCTCCCTCTCCTGCCTCCCCGCCAAGCAACAACAATTCGAGGAGCGGGGCGGGGCGTCTAGTGAAACGTCAGAGCAGGATGCCCAATAGAAGCCGGCGCTGGCAGACGCGCGCGCCTTGGGCCCAATAAGCGGTGACAGCTCGAATGGCTCCTCTACCTTGTTGGCTGTGGGCGGAGCGGCCTGAAGGAGGAGGCGGTGGAGCAGGGGGCGGCTTGGTTGCGCGGTACTAGCGGTGCCCGCCGTAGGGGGAGGAGGCGGAGGAGCCAGCCGTGCGGCCAGAGCGGGAAAGAGACTCGTCTTCGCGTCCGAGTTGTGGAGCCGCCGCACCCCGGCTCCTGGGGCTGCAGCAAGGGCTGTGCGGGGACGGGCGTCCGCTGTCTCCCGGGTTCCCCTCAGAGCTACCCGCGGGATCGGAAAAAGGG
>NW_025999900.1:56154430-56252977 GCF_001458135.2 Marmota marmota marmota | reverse complement strand
AAAGTTTTCCCGAGCCCGGGAGGCGGCAGCGGACGCGGGGCGGCGGGGCCCTGGAGGCTGTGGACCGCTGCCTGCGGCACTGGTCCCCGAGGATGCTTTCGCGCCCCCCTTCCCGCTCAGGTGACACATCTGTCACTGCATCCTGTCTAGGACGAAAGGTGCGCTTTCCTCTGCGCGAGGTGAGCGGCGCCTGGGTTTGGAGCGTGATTCACTTCTCCACGCCCCTTGAGGTGGTCCCGGCTCGGGGTTAGGAACCGTCCGGTGAGAACTGCGGTCCTGTGACACAGAAACCCAGGGGGGTGTCTCCGCTTTAGCCAGTCTAGACTGGGTAGATAAAGAGGCTTCGCTGGCTCCTGGGATTGAGTGCTTTTATTTGCAATTGTCGTGAAATACTATACTTGGCCTTGAGTTTCTTTCAAAGGTCTCTTGAGATGCAGGCTCTGTAAAGCTCTGGGTGAAAGGGACTAAGGAGCAGGCTTTGATCCCACATTCTAATGTTTGTGATCACTGGAGTTGTTCTGAGTCTTATACTTGTTAAATTACTTTTTCATTGTGTAAGTCCAGGTTTATGATTTTGGAAAATGCTTATCTGGACCAATCAGTACAGTTTGGGTACAATTGTGTTTGTAGAGCTCAATCTCCTATTGGAGATACATTTTCATTTCCGAACAGATAATACATTTTAACAGTCTGTGGTCTTTATTATTACATATTATTGTGAGCATTTAGGATTTTTTGTCACTGCTTCTTTTCATATTGAAATATTCTTTTATTATGTAGACACAAAGCTTAAATGGCAGTTTTCAGGGGTACACCTAGTACACTTTATTTCTGTTTTGAACAGATCATAAAGGTGGCTCTGTTGCACAGTTCTTTTAATTATTGTTATTTCTGATGATATTGCTGATTAGTATTCCATTGGATGCCATTGTGGTCACTTAACATAAGAGATGTCAAATTAATGCTTGCTTGCTTCTTTCTCCTCCTCCTCCTCCTCCTCCTCCTCCTGGCTACCACTCAGGGGCACTCAACCACTATGCCACATGCCACATCCTCAGCCCTATTTTGTATTTTGTTTAGAGACAGGGTCTCAACTGAGTTGCTTAGTGCCTGACTGTTGCTGAGACTGGCTTTGAACTCATGATCTTCCTGCCTCAGCCTCCTGACTTGCTGGGATTACAGGTGTGGCCACTGGGCCTGGATCAATTTCATGCTTTCCTAATTCAACATTTTTAAACATTGTGGTTTTGGACATTGTCAATCTGTTATATATCTTGAACCAGTCACTCTATAATATTTTTTAGTTCCTAACATAACGTTTATAGTTTCTGTTGGCTTGGTTTTTCTCTTTTGATTTTATGGACCACTGATGTTTTCAAAGGGCTATTAGGTCATTTACTTAATACATATATGTTTGGTGTTAATATCTGATTTGCACCAGGCTCAGTGTCTAGAAATTTCTGTGTGAATTTTTCCTTATCTTACATAATGATTCACTGCTTTATATGTACAGAATCATACCGTACAGCAAAAATTACTTGAAGTCATGTGCTCCTCATCCATTGACCATGATGCAACAACGAGCTTTTGCTCTATGACCGTCCAAGGAGCAACTTGCTTGTTATTAGTAGTCAACCAACTGCTCAATTTCTGGATTTTGCAAACAATGCTAGTTTTGTAGAAAACAATGAGTACTGCTTTATTTCCCTTTCTCCACTAACTATGTGAATCATCAGCAAGTTTGCATTTTAGAAATTTTTTTCTGCTGGTTGATGAGGTTATACTGAATTCATTAGTGTTGTTAACTGTCAAAGGAAATGAGCAGTCATTTTGATTTATTGCTGAACACCGGAACAACTGACCGGACATAGTGGTCAAAACCACTGTTAAAATAAAACTTGAAAGAGTCACTCATCTTGAGCCAACTGTGCTCCTTTTAGCGCAGGATGCTATAATAGTCACCAAAGTAATTTGATCTGATGTGGTCCCTTCTCAAATTGTGGACAAGTGCATAGTCATATCAGGTCGGTTGTTGACGATTGCCTTTTTTGTGCAAGATACTACCCTGTGTGCTTTAGGATGAATTAAAAATCAATAAAAGTCAGTGTAAGGACATGGGAATTGCTGCAGTTATGTAGATTAAATAGCATAGCACACCTGGGCATGGAATTGGAAGACATAATAAATCCCAGCTCTGCCACTTAACTAGCTGTGTAGATTGGGCAAGTCGCTTCATTTATTTCAGACTCACTTCTTTCATCTACAAAATGAGAGGATTGAATGAAACATAGTTGGAAAAATGCTAAGCACTTTGCTTAACTTACAATAAGTGGGCACTCAGGAAATGTTGGTTGAATGGAAACCCAGGAATCACTGCACAACAATATCTTATTGTAAGGTGTCCGTATTAACTCTGTGTATACTGGAAAGAAAATCACTCATTTGATGATTAGCCTATGCCACATTGCCTGGCTGTTATCTTTTTCTGTATTTCTTTTTCTCTAACAGAGCATAAGTGATCCTCATAATAATTCATTTACTTATATGCATTAGACTATAAGGTCCATGGGTAAGATACATGTCTTTGATCTATTTGTAGCCCCTGGCATATAGTAGTTACTCATATTTGTTGAATTAATTCATCAAATGGATGAAAATAAGGAAAACATCTAATAGTATATTATATTCCCAGTGCCTTGCAGATGTTAGGTGGCTGATAAATGATGATAGTGACAATAAAAGCTAAAGAATGCAGAGTATAGGATTGAGTTAAATGGCAATTTCTTGAGCACTTTCTTTTAGCCTAGATAGTATCAGTACCAAAAATGACTAAGAAAATGTTCTTTGTCATAGTATAATAATAGTGGGATGTGCACAGTATAAAGTTGCCAAAGAGCAATTGAGACTTTTAAACAATCAGAGCGTTGGGTTATCTTACTCATTTATGCAGTAAGTATTTTATTGCTTACGTTCTGGATGCTGTTTTAGATACTAGAGTTACAAGACATATGTGGTCTCCCTACTGGAAGGACATCAGCTGCATCAGGCATTGATGGAAGCAGAGGTGCAGATTGTCTGTCGTCTCTGAATCTCTGCTTATGTATATGTGATATATGTCCTTCTCCTTGGCAGTCCAGCTTCTCCCACATGGAAGGATGCTGCTGACAGTTCCCAAGTTTTACATCTTAAATCTTTAGGTGCTAGAAAGACACTAGCCCTTTTCTAAGCTTATAAAAATGTCAGGGAAGGACAGTATTGTCTTGGCTTTGGTCAGGTGTCCACATTTGGTTCATTGAACTAAGGTCAGGGGAAGGGATCATGTTCTGCTAAGGTGATAGCAACTGTAGTGACGTGGATGGGGCAAACTAAACTCTCTGAAGAGAGAATGTTGCTGGGAAGACATTTCCTTAGTTGCTTGTCATTAGGAGAGACAGCCTTAACACTCAGGAGAGGGCTGACAGGAGGGTTGTCTATTGGGTTATAATGAACTACTGTAAATCCTAAAGGTTTAAAGCAACATGATTTCTTTGGGTCATGAATTTGAGAGTTCCTTAGCTTGATGGTTCTGACTCAGCGACACTCATGAGGTGATAGTCACGATGTTGACCAGGACTGCATTCAACTGAAGACTTGTCTGGGGCTGGTTGTCCCCTTCTAAGAGGGCTCACTCACATGTTTTTGTCAGGCTGTTTCAGCTCCTTGTCACATGGGCCTCTCCATTGGGTGGCTTGAGTGTCCTTATGACATGGCAACTAGTTTCTCCCAGAACAAGCTATCTAGGAGGGAAAAAGCAAGGCGAAAGCCATGGTGTCTTTTTTGTTAAATGGTTCTATTGGGATGTCGTCTGTATACCGTATGGTATACTTTTCTGTTTTAAGTGTACAATTCAGTGTATTTTAGTAAAGTTAGAGATATATAATGATTGCTACAATCTAATTTTAGAACACTTCCATTACCTAAAAAAAAACCTTCTACCTGTCACTCTCCATTCCCACTACCCAGCCCCAGCCCTAGGCAACAACTAATGTATTTTCTGTTTCTATATATTTGCCTATTATGAATTTGATTATAGTAGAATTATACAATTGTGGTCTTTTGTTAAATATTGTGTTTTCAAAATTCATCCCCATTATTTTATTGATAGATTGTATTTTTTTGTTTTAGATGTATCATATTTTAAAATTCATTCCTCAGTTAATTGACATTTGGGTTGTTTCCCTTTTGGCTATGTGAATAATGTTGCTCCTCACGTTTGTAGACAAATTTTTGTGTGGACTTGTGTCTTTATTTCTGTTGTATATTACCCACAGTATAAAATTGCTGGATCACCTGAGGACTGTTTTACCAAGTGACTGTACCATTTTATGTTCCCTCCAGCAATGTATGACGGCCTCAATTTCTCCATAGCCCAGCCAATGTTTATTATTTTCTTTTTGCTTTTTGTTGTTGTAGGAGGGGTGAAGCAGTATTTCCTTATGTTTTTTTTAATATTCATTTTTTAGTTGTAGTTGGACACAATACCTTTATTTTATTTGTTTATTTTTATGTGGTGCTGATTTATTGAACGCAGGGCCTCACATGTGCTAGGTGAGTGCTCCACTACTGAGCCACCCCCAGCCTCTCATTATGGTTTTGATGTGTCATTTTTCTAATGATGTTGACATCCTTTCATGCACTTACTGACCATTTGTATATTTTTTGGAGAAATATTTATTCCAATCCTTTGCTCATTTTTTTTAAATTGGCTAATTTGTCTTATTTTATTATTGAGATTTCTTTATTCTAGATGCAAGTACCTTGTCACCTATATGAGTGCAAATATTTTCTCTTATAAAATAAGTTGACCTTTCATTTTTTTGATGGTGTCCTGAGAAGTGTGAAAGTCTTAATTTGATGGAATCTAATTTTTCTGTTTTTCCTCCATTTTTTTTTCTTGTGTGTGTTTAAAAAATCATTATCTAAAACAAGGTCATAAGAACTTGTGCTTCTGTTTTCCTCTAAGAGTTTTATAACTTAAGCTCTTTTATGATTTTAGATCTATGAATTAGAGCTATGATGAATTTTGAGTAAATTTCTGTACATGGTGTGAGGTAATGTCCAGATCCATTGTTTTGCCTGTGGATATTCAGTTGTCACATCACCATTTGTTGAAAAGACTATTCTTTATCCCATTTAATTGTATTGGCACTCTTGTTGAAAATCAATTAACCATAGATGTATGGTTTGTTTATTTTAGATTCTCAATTCTGTTCTATTGATCTGTTTGTCCTTCCTTAAGCAAGTACCACACTACTGTGTCTTACCAAGTATGTTTGAAATAAGAATGTATGACTTCCAACTTTGTTGTTCTTTGTGTGTGTGTGTGTGTGTGTTGGGGGGTAGTACTTTCAATGGAACCTAGGGCTTCAAACATGCTGGACAAGTGCTCTACCACTGAGCTACATCCCCAGCCACCACCACCCCTTATTCCAATTTAAAATTTTACTTTGGGACATGGTCTTGCTAAATTGCCCAGCCTGGCCTTAAACTTGCAATTCTTTTGTCTCTGCCTCCCAATAGCCAAAATTATACCATGCTTGGCAAACTTGGTCTTTCTTTTTCAAGATTGTTATACTGGGTCCATTGATTTTCCATATGAATTTCAGAATCAGCTTTTCAGTTTCTGCAAAGAAGCTAGCTGGGTGAAGTTCTGACAGGGATTGCATTGAACTCATAGATCAATTTTGGGAGTGTTGCCGTCTTAGCAGTGTTAAGTTTCCTGATTGCTGCACAGGAATATCTTTTATTGAGGTCTTCTTTCATGTCTTTAAATGATGTTCTGTCATTTTCAGAGTTTGTACTATTTAGTTAAATTTATTCCCAAGTGATGCTATTGTAAAAGAAATTATTGTCTTTAATTCCTTTTTCGGATTATTCTTTGCAAATGTCTAGAGATCCTGGTGTCCTGCAACCTTTATTAGCTTAGTAGTTTTTTAGTGGATGCCTTAGGATTTTTTTTTTTTTATTTACAAGATCATATCTGAGAATAGAGGTGGTTTCACTTCTTCCTTTCTAATCTGTATGCTTTTGTTTACTTTCTTTGTTTAATTGCCCTGGCTAGCACCTTAAAAACTGTGTTCAGTAGCATTGTCAAGAATAGACATCCTTGTTTTATCTCTGACCCTGGGGCAGAGCACTAGTCTTCCATCACCAAGTGTAAGGATAGCTGTGGGATTTCCATAGATGCCCTTTATCAGATTGAGAGAGTGCCTTTCTATTTCTAGTTTGTTTGGTGTTTTGTCATGAAAGGGTTTTGGACTTTGTCACATGCATCTGTTGAGATGATTGTGTGTTTTTATTTTTATTTTTTTTGTTTTGTTGGTGTGATTTATTACATGGATTAATTTTTGAATGTTAAGCTAACCTTGAATTCTTGGGGTAAATCCTTTGTGGGCCTGGTATATAATCCTTTTTATATGTTTGTTAGCATGTTGTTGAGGATTTCTGTGACTGTATTCATAAAAGATACTTTTAGTTTTCTTTCCTTCCCCTTGCCCCACCCCTTCCTTTTCCTTCTTACCTGTTTGGTTTCTGGCATCCATATTGAAGGTCTTTTAACCGAGGTCAGGGGATGGGCCAAAACTACTGATTCTGCTCTAACTTACTGTGGGAATTTGAATCTTTCTGAGCCCAGGTTTTCTTATCTAGAAAGTAAAGGTGTTGGACCTAGTGAAAGCTGGTGTTCTAAGGATATTTATGGAATAGAAGAAAGTCAGGAGCTATGATTTACTTTTAAAGACCATTCTGTTTTACTGAAGAATTCATGTAGAAACGCACTGATAAACAACAGTTCCCTGCTGCTTTTTGAATATGGCTCTATTTATAAGGATTTAATTTGTAGTTAGTTCTTTTTTCTTTTTAATTTTTTTGTAGTTGTAGATGGACAGCATGTCTTTATTTTATTTGTTTATTTTTATGTGGTGCTGAGGGTCGAGCCCAGTGACACACATGTAAGGCAAGCACTCTGCCACTGAGCTACAGCCCCAGCCCTGTAGTTAGTTCTTTAGAAATACAACCATCATGTATAGTTAAAGATATTCAGATTTCAGTGACAGTCTCAGTTATCTGTGAGTATGATGCAGCTCTCCTTTTTACACTAAACATACACAAATATATTTTTGTGGATGTATATGTTTTTATAGTACTTGTTCCTTTTTTATGATTTCTTTACTTTGAGGCAAGTAGACAGAACTTGTGCTCTGTCTTTAGTTTTATAGATACATTGAGAAAGTTAAAAATATGAATAGGTTATTGACAGTACCCTAGCTGATTCCCTAGACCCCCCCCAAAATTTCCTTTTAATTTTCTATCATGAATTTCAGAGATTGAGAAAATGATTTATTTGGGCAAAGAATGGCATCTGAGCCTTTATGTCAAGGAGAGTCAAATGAATCTCTTGGATTACTTCTTCCTTTCCATTCTGGATGTATTTGTGGGGGCAAGACCTCGGTGATAAGTCTAGTTGCAGGAACCCATCTGTTTATCATCTATTTATCAATCACATAAAATATATAAGATATTGCATTGAGATTTCAGGGCAATAAACAGGATCAAGTAAGGTTAATCTTGCACCCAAGGATTTCAGCTCCCGCAGGACACATATGACCTAGGTAGAGTCCTGAGGGCCATTTGTTAGACCAATGCTTTCATGGAGAGAGGAGCACAGCCTTGCCCTCCAAAAGCTCCCACAAGGTTGGGGGAAGAAAACAAAGATCAATACAGTATGATGAGTCTGCAGTAAGAGCTCAGTTGCTCTGATCACCAAAGAGAAAAAGAGAGTATCTTGGAACCCAAGCTTCTGGAGACCAAGGTGATTTGTTTGGCGGGAGCAATTTTTCCCTTTAATAAGAAACTGACACTTGGTGACAGCTCTTCTAGGGAAAGTCTGATAACATCACACGTTGGTTGAAGCTTCACAGTTAAAAACACTGATACGAGATCCTGCAATCTGTACACGTGGAAAAATGAGAATTCATACCCTATTTGAATCAAATGTACGATATGTCAAGATCATTGTATTGTTTTGAACAACTAATAAAAAAAAAAAGAGATGTTGATCCTCAAATGCGGGGGGAGAGGGGAGATTGTCCCAGTTACTGCCTTTGAGCTCTGTCATGACTTCCAGTCTGCATATATCAAATGTGTGAGCTCCTGCATTTATCTTGTTTGAGTGACTAGGGTCCAAAATAGATTCTTGTCTTCCTTGTGTTTGTTTTTAGCAGTGTCCCTTTTAGTTCAGGTAAAGTTCCTTTCTCTGAAAGTCAGTTGGATTCTCTGAACTTCACACATTCCTAGATTTGTGAGTGAATGATCTCACTTTAAAAAAAAAAATTCTCTAAGACATTCTTCCAGGGGCTGGTGCTGGGATTCAGTGGTAGTGCACTTGCCTGGTATGTGTGAGGCACTGGGTTCGATTCTCAGCACCACATATAAATAAAAAAATAAAGATCTATCAACAACAACAAAAAAATATATTTAAAAAAGACATTCTTCTGTACTGCAGGATAATATGGAGGTAGAGGTCCCAAGTTTTAGTGCAGTACTTGGTATTGCAGTTATTTCACACTCAAGTTTTGTTATATAATCAGTGAGTTCTTGACCAAAACAAAAACTAAACACAAAGCACAAGTTCTGTCTACTCTCCTCAAAGTAAAGAAAGCATAAAAAAGGAGCAAAATTATTTACTGTGTAAATAATATTTTTGTATATCAAATTATTTGGAATATAGAAAGCGAACTTAATACTTAAAATAATTCTGTTATTTGCGCTTATATTTTTAAAAACACTTTTGATTCTGTTTTCCATTTGTGCTTCTTACTGTTAAGGAGATTTTTCTGACACACCATTCTTATAATTTAAGTTGCTACAAAGAGGTAAATGAAATTTTCTGAGGTAGGATGAATAATGACCCCTCTCCTCCTGCCAAAGATGCCCACATCCTAAACCTGGACCCCTGTGAATATGTTAAATATTCCATGGCAGAAGTGCATTTGCAGATGGGGAGAATAGCCTGGATTATCCAGGGGAGTCCAGTGTAATCACATAGGAAGGTAGAAGGGTGAGGGGAGAAGGGGAAAGAAGCAGGGGGAAGGGGGGGGGGAATGTCACCATGAGGAAACAGATGGAGTAATGCCATTGCTGGAAGGGGCCATGAGCCGAGGAATGCAGGAAGCTTTTAGAAGCTGAGAACAGATTTTTCCCCCAGTCTCAAAGGAACACAGCTCTGCTGTCACCCTGATTTTAGCTCCATTAGACCCAGTTTCAGACTTCTGATTTCCAGAACTGTAAGAAACAAATTTGTGTTGTTAATAAATCATCAAGTTTATGTTCATCTTCTATAGCAGCAATAGGAAACGAGTACCTGTTGCTTAAGATTGAATGAGCCAAGGGATAATTTTGCTTCAGGCATGGATGACTAATATAATGGGAGGCAGTTAGTCATTTAAACAACTATTTTGATAGGGAAGGGCAATGAGTGTTCTTCTGGGGTAGGACTGTGCTGTTTCTCTAAGGAAGCATCCTTGCTGTGTTGCTGCTGACCACCTGTTCTATTTTTCATAGGAACACTCTGCAGTAGATCCCTGGGAATACCTACTTTATCAAATTGGTGGCATGAAAGCATCCAGTCTCAGGCTCATAGCATGTAAACGTGTGATTGGGCATGTCTTTTTTTTTTTTTTAATATTTCTAGTTGTAGATGGACAAAATACCTTTATTTTTTTTTTTATTTTTATGTGGTGCTAAGGATGGAACCCAGTGCCTCACACATGCTAGGCAAGCACTGTGCCACTAAGCCACAACCCCAGCCCAGGGTATGTGTCTTGAATCTCTTCCTGTGTTCTTTTGTGTTCTTTTTCTTAATTTTCTGGTTTCTTAATTAATCTTAGAAATTTGCCTTCGATCTTTTCTAGACCAAGGCAAGGATTTATTAAATATGAAAGTAAGTACATTTATATTTAAACATATGTGTACATAAAGTAATATAGAAAACATGAGAATGCTTTTTACTTTCTATTCAGTGTTTTGATTCTTAAGTAGAATCTTTATCATAATGTTCATGCTATTTTTACATTTCTTCTAAAGAGAGAAAAGTGAGTCCTCTAATTAATTAGTAGCACTTTTGATGTTTGAAAAAATATGATAGATCAATAAAATAGAGGCATACTTAAAATAACTCTAGAGGCAAAAAGGTGGAGATGGATAGAGGGCTCTCTTTGCACTATGCAGTTTCCTGCAAGGTGGAATATCCCATCTTTAGCTGGAAAGTTCAGTCAACTGAAGCTCTCTGTACTCTAACCAAATCAATAATCTGAAGTAGGAGTAGGTGTTTTTCCAAAGGGAAAAATTATTTAAAATACGTAATAAGGATAAGGATGTACTGTGTGTTTCACACTCTCCTAAATGCTATGTTTAGTAGGGAATACATTAAACCTGGCTTTTATCATCACTGAATAATACTTGAGAGAGACATTAAATACACAATCACATAACTAGCTCTACAATTGCAGTGGTGATACTGAAGATGTACGGGTTCTGTGAGGGAGCCTAACTGGGTGGCCTCACAGGGTGTGAGGGATGAGTGGAGCCTTCTGTGGAGCCATCAAAACCCTGTGTGGTGATTACTTTCTTATTCTAATTTTATACATGGGGAAACTGAAAAGTTCTACTTACCCAGAAAGTAAGTAGAAGAATTGGTTTTAAAACCCAAGCAGACTGTCCTGAGGTCCCACTCATACCAAGTGCTCATGCAGATGAATATGGGCCAGGAGCTCCAAAAAGAGGTCTGGGCGGGATAAGAATCCTGGCATCATTGGCATGTAATGACACTTCAAGTCAAGGTAGTAGATGAGAACACCTTAGAAGAGATCGAAGAAAGGAAGAAGACTTAGACCTGAGCCCAGAAAACCCCCAAGATGTAGAGAATGGATAGAAAAGGAGTGGCCAAGAAAGGACACAGAGAGGGAGGAGCCAGGAGAAAAGCTGGAGACCACCTGGGGAGTTGTGCTGTTGTGGGAGCCTAGGAGAGGTGCTAGGGCTGGAGGTGGGGACACAGTCCACGGACCCCTGTGCACAGGGGAGAGGTGATGATGCTGAGGTCCTTGTGACAGGGTTGTGCAGGATGAGAATACGCAGGTGCATTTGGTGGCAGGAGGATGTGGAGTTTTGAAGGCATGATTTTTTTTCTTTTCTGGGAGTTATGAAGAAAAGGCAATTCTTTATTCAAGAAAAATAGCTTCACTGT
The DNA here is from genome assembly GCF_001458135.2 of Marmota marmota marmota. Classification (NCBI taxonomy): domain Eukaryota; kingdom Metazoa; phylum Chordata; class Mammalia; order Rodentia; family Sciuridae; genus Marmota; species Marmota marmota. The sequence goes on along the minus strand of NW_025999900.1, from coordinate 56,241,696 downwards.
TTTAAAAGAATTGTTATTCTGATCTTTTAAAAAAAATTCCTAGATACAGGAAAATCACCCAGAAAGTAGACACAAAGCTTACATAATGTACAAGAAAAATTTGTTTAATGTTGTGGAACAGCTTCCAGAAGAAGGTTTTCAGGCCCAGCAATGGAAATGCTCCTGTGCTTTCTGCAGAGGTCATTTCCCTGAACATGTACTCTGGATCATGCCAAAATTCTTAGTAAGCTTAATGTTCTGTTTCTTATTTTTGAAGTGTTTTATATTTAGTTCAGTTCTTCTAAATTAAATTTATTTGTTGCATGTATTGGAAAAAAAGGCTGTTTGTAACCACTTTATAAGCATTTGTGTTCTTATTGACTCAGTTTTCATATTGGCTCAGTCATGTAATTCCAAAATCACTTGGAGAAGTAAACACTGCTGTTTTATACACCAGAAGTACAGTGTGTCTTCAAGGTAAGTGACTCCAGCAATGAAAGTGGGCAGCATTGTTTTAAAGTACACAGATAATAAATATAACTTTGTTCTGCCTCCAGCAGAATGCTGTTCAGAGGCATGGTTTTGAGGCCCAACCACAACTCTAAACAGCTTCAGAGCAGCTTACCACCTGGCAGTAAAAAGGGACCTAATGTGCCAGCTCTTTAGCTTATTTTCCACTTCTCCTGCCTTCACTAGAATTGGGCTAATTGGACCCTCTGGACAGGAATTAGGGTTTTTAGTTCAGAGTAATGTATGTGCTGTCAGCACTATACTGGATACCACCTAAGCTAAACTGCAGCTTATCTAATAATTTGCTTTATAAATAATTTTCCCCCTGAAAAAAAGGAAGAAAAAAATAGCAGAAAAAGATTTTTTTTTCTCACTGCATACAATTGTCACCTTTTGAGTGAAACTAAATTAGTCTGAGAAGCTTATGTTTTGTAGTGTGGAATAAGAAAAGGCAAGGTTGTATAAGAAAAACTATTTTATAACCTTATTAGGTTGGTCCCAGGAAATGAGATGCTAAATACATGTTTTCTAGTTGGTATATTAAAAACAAATCTGAGCATATAAAATAAATAGATTCAAGTCAGGTTGTCAGGCTGTATTCTGCACTGATTTTTAAATCTTCTACTTCCTCAGACTTCACTCATCTCTCCCCTTTCCCTGATCCCCAAGCTCTCCTTCCCACAGACACAGTTGAGTCTTCCTGTAAAGAATAATGATAACACTAAGCCCTCTGTGGTGGTTGTCATCGTCTTTCCTCTGGGGGTTGAAGACACGGTTGACACAGCTCTTTCTGCCTCTCCATCTCTGCCCAGTCTTTGATGTGCTTTGGCATCAGGCTTCTGTTGCAGCCACTGCCCCCAAATGGTTAGTAACTCACCAAAGTTCCTGTCTCTCTGTTTCTTAGTCTGGTGAAAAGTCTCAGTTGAATATAACTCTGCTTCTTTAGAGCCAGCAGCTGGTGCCCAGTGTGGTCTTGGCCTCCCTTTCCTAGTGACAGACTCTGCTCTGCTCCCTGGTTCTTCCCTCTTGCTGACTGCCCCTCTCTTTCTGCTGCCTACTGTCTCTCTGCTTCTCGTGGAAGGATCTGTCCTCCATTTCTGCGCTTCTTGAGAGGTCAGGGTGTTATCATGGCTTCATTTATCATCCAAGTCTGTGTCTTCAGCTTAGATCTCTTTTTTTGCATTCCTCATCAGACACTCCCAACAGCCCACTGGACACAAAACATCTGGCCATCCACAGGTAACCTTAGTCACTCAAGTTTTTCCTCCAGCTCTCCTGGTTTTATTTAGTGACATTGTCATTTCCCATCTTGCTAGGACCAGCTAGAAACATCCTAGACTTTTCCTCTCTCACGTTCCCTGGGCTTACTAACTGGCTCTGCCAATTGTGTCAGCTGCAACTGTAAAATATCTCCTTTATTTGTTCCTTGCTCACTGTTGCCATTACCACAGTCTTTTTTCAGCGTGGAACCTAATGATAATTGCTCTCATTTGTTGAGCCTTGTGTGTCTCTGCCAAGCATTTCACGTGTCTTATTTAATTCTCACAACACATCTGTTTGATGGCTACTACAGCTGATACCTCTGGTGTACAACCTTTTGTCCTGTCTGCCTGGAGTTCAGCTGAAGCGGCGACAAATAGTTCTGTGTTGGTGTCCACTCATTTCAGGTTGATGCATCTACCTTCAAGCACACAAGCTGCACATTTTCCACTTTCTGCCCTGGAACTTTGATTCCTGCTCCAAAGCTTAGGACTCTGTAGGGAGTAGGCTCAGTAAGTACAAATGTAACATCCCAGAAGCACTAGGGGTTAACGTCCCACTGGGGCAACCATCAACTAATGGGGTATGGGAACTGGTAATAAACTCTTCTCTGTATTGATTCAAGGGTGGAAAATTCCATAAGTTCTTCAGAAGGTCCAGATTAGATTGGGTTGATAAGGCATTCCTGTTTTGGTTTTTCCTTATTCCCTATTTTTACTCTCAATCTCTCCTCTATCCTTCTCACTGGGATTACCTTCCACAAAAACCACTTGCACATGTGTCTGGCTGTGACAGGTAATGCCAAAAGTGGCTCTAGAAAGTGTATCCTTGGATGGGATATTGGAACGTATTACTCATTGGTGAAACTGTAGTATGGACCCCATTGTTGGTGGCAGTAGATGCTGATAAACCCTGACATGTGTGGCAGCCCAGGTACTAAGACTCATACCTTTAGGGGATTAGAATATTGAATGGAAGGTAAAGGGTTGGGTTATGCAGTAACTCCAGTAATAGAGTGGTGTGAGGACATTGGTGATTATGTGGCTCTGAGTTGACTGACCTCTTTTAGCTTTTGAAACGGTGAAAACAACAAGTTAGCTAGTTATCAATGCATCCTGTGAAAAGAGGGCTTCCATGACAGCATTTGGAAAGAAACTGTGGCAGTTAGTCAAATTAAGCTAATAAAAAATCAGGCCCAGGATTTAATCATAGGGTAGCATAGCTGTATGCCTTTTGTGATGGTTTGTATGGTGTCTGCAGAGCTCAACTGGAGTATGTTTCCTAAAACTCTCTTCTAGACTTTAGCACTGGCTGCGAGAAACATTTTGAGTGATATTGGAGGGCCGAAGCGAAGCAGCAGCCAGTTTCCTTTATGTCTCAAGCTTGGTGATGGCACTAGGCCCCGCTCCAGCTCCCACACGTCCTTGCCAGTCTGCTTTATAGTAGTGTGGGCCTGGAGCAGGACCGGCTTCAGCTCCCCTGCCTCCTGTTGGATTACCTCCCTCAGCTTCTGGGAACCCTGGGGCAGTGGGGCGCAGCTTCTCTGCAGGTTAACGGCATCGCTGAGGCTGAAGATAGAGACAGACGTAGGCTCCTGTTGGTCCTGGTTGATTCCGCTTGTCTTTGGGATTCCCGTACTGAGTTCATCTGAGTCAGACCCTGCTCTCTGCCTCCTTGACTCCACCTCCTCCCCACCTTGGCCGATGACATCAGGGGGCTTTAGCTAGCTCGTCCTTCCGAGTCCTGGGTGATCTCGTGTTCCTGCCTGGGTGACCACAGTGCCCATGTGCCAGGCGAGCTCGCATGGCTCTTCCCTTTGCGCGTTGGTTCCTCTCTTTGCCCTTCCCTGTGGCGCCGCGACTGTGCGGAGTACGTCTGTGTGTACTTTTTCTTCCGTTTCTCTTCTGAGTTCCATCAACCCTTGTTTCATTTCTACCATTTTTGTTTATTTGCTCATTTCTGTTCTTATTTTTTGTATTTTTGGTTCAGGATTCATATATATATATATATATATAAAATCTTGAATGCTTTTTGAAGGTTTTAAGTTCAATTTGGAGGACAGTGGTATTTCTTCAGCTTTGTGGTCTTTTTCATTTTTTTTTTTTTTTTTTTAGGGGGAGGATCTCATCAGCTGCTGGAAAGCTTGATGAGCATTTCCTAATACACGTCTTTGCACGTGGTCTGCTCTGTGGGCACATGGTCCATTCTTCTTGGTGCTCCGTGTGGTCCACTTTTCTGGGCGCCGTGGGGCACCTTCCTCTGTGCAGATTTTTTCATGGATGGCACTGGGGAGGTTGGGGGATGGTGTTTCTTGTTTCTCTTTTGTTGCTGTTGATCCTCAGTTTTCCCCTCTTCCTTCTTTCTCTTCCCTGCCATGTTTTCAAGGGCACCCACTCTTCTCTGTTCGCCGTTGGACGCTGCTTCTTCAGGCTAACTCTCTTTGCTGCTTGGTTGGTGCTTTAGAGCACCAAGTTCTGACCTGTTTTTTAAGCTTTTCTTTAAAATTTTTTTTTTGTAGTTGTACACGGTCAGCGGGCCTTTATCTTATTTGTTTATTTTTTATGCAGTGCTAAGGATTGAACCCAGTGCCTCACACATGCTAGGCAAGTATTCTGACCCTGAGCTACAGCCCCAGCCCTGACCTGTTTTTTTTTTGGGTGGGGGGAGGACTGGAGATTGGACTCAGGGGCACTCAACCCCTGAGCTACATCCGCAGCCCTATTTTGTATTTTATTTAGAGACAGGGTCTTACTGTGTTGCTTAGCACCTGCCATTGCTGAGACTGGCTTTGAACTCAAGATCCTCCTGCTTCAGCCTCCTGAGCTGCTGGGATGCCTGTCCTGTTTTTAATATTTTATATTTTTTATTGGACTCTTTTAGAGAAAGGTGTTATGTTGCTTTGTCTCAGTGCTCTATGCCCCTTTACTCATTTTCAGAGTCCTCTAAGGATCCCTTCCTGTCTCTCAACCTTCACACTTGTTGGGGTTGGGGGTTCTCTGTTGGGATTTGTTCTGTTTTTCTATGACAGGTAATTTGAAGGTGTAGCATCCTCTGTCACCTAATACTGTTTAGGGCATAGTCATATGTGGTTTTATTTGCTCTCTTCATTGGTTTTATAGTGGTGGTGTTTTTTGTCTTAAGGGTGGGAGGGAGATTTGAAACGAGGTAACCTTCATTGTCCCTAAAACCCAGAAGCTTCTCTCTACTTTTAAGGCTCTGCTCAAACCATAACTTCTCTTCTTTGGAGACTTTTCTGATAATTTTCTAATGTCCATGTTCAGATATTTGCTGCTCTGTCTTCTATTTTACCTTTTTCTAATTACTTTTATCATGTTATATTGTATTTATTTGTCTCCCCTACCTATCAGATTGTGAATGTCTCTGAATGGCAACCATGGATTCTTCTTTTTAGTGATACATGGTAGATACCCACTAAGTGGATTAATTGACTTAAAGGAGAATAGAGACAGCTGATGAATGTCACCTCCATCAGCCATGAATAGTATGGATATTTTTGGATCAGATTGATCTTCAGTTTTAAGAGAAGTATAAATAGGTACAAATTTGCATAATGATCAGGTTTTTATTATAATAATACCAGTTTAAGGTAATAAGATTACCTCTTTCTCCTACATCATTTATAATATTAATTTTTGAAAATTAAGATGACCTTTACATATACCTTTTCTTTCCTCTAATATTGTTAAATAATTAAAACTCTGAAATCTTCTTTCTTTCCTTTTTTTCCTTCTTTTGAAAAGGTTTCTGCAAAATTTCTGTTTTTAATAAATCATTTTAATGTATAAGTGACTTCCTATCCTTTTGCTATCTAAAATGTCTTAAATGTGTCACATGACTAAAAGTTCACATACTTACAGAAAAGACAAAAATTTTTTTTTTTTTTTTGTGTGTGTGTGTGTGTGTTTCTGGGATTTGAACCTAGAACCTTGTACATGCTAGGTAAGTGTTCTGCTGAACTATAACCTCAGTCCTGAATTTTGGTTCTTAAATATACAATCTGAATTTACCTAATTGACGGACATTGGATGTAGGTGTGCCAAAAATCCTGTAATCTGCTCAATTATTACTGCTTTTTAGCATCCTGAAAAGATCTGATCTGTGATTTTTATTTTATTCTGAAATAAAAAATTTGAAAATATGGTTGTATATCTTTAAGGAAACTGAATAAATGTAAAATCAGACTGTTTACATAATAATAATTATCTCTATTGCTAGAATTTTTTTCTATCCAGATTTTCATAATATAAACAGACATTTTGAAAAGGGAGGGTTATTTCTTAACCCATTTATTATTTATAATACTCCATTTTGTTTTGTTGGCCATGATTCTTGGACACAAAAATCAGATAAGATTTTAGGAGATTAAATAAGAGGTTAGTATGCAACTACATTATCCTTCCCAGGACTTCAAAAATTGGCTTTCTTCAGAATTTCTTATAGAAAGGTATTATTATAAATAGCAGATGTTAGTGATGTATCCCATTGATTTTGCTCATATATAAATCAGAAGGTAAATTTGTCTCCATACATGATTCGTTCAGAAAATAGAGTTCTTAGTTTCCTGTGTTCTGAAATGAAGGAAAAATAAAAGATATAGAATAGATAGGCAGCTGATATTTGTTTGCCATATGACATAGACATTCTTTTTAATAATTTTTTAATTGAAAGAGAATCTCCTTTAGTTTACTAATTTGATAATTGTTTAACTGTTCTGTTGTATATTCTAAGTTTTTTCTTCTTCAAAAGAAGTAAGCCACGTTAAACTAGAATTGTGAAGTAATTTCTTTGGAAACATTGTTCTCGCAGATGGACATCATCTCTGAGAAGACACTTGGACCCTAGTATTTAAGCTATTCCAAAGATTGTGAACAAACCACTTGGATCTTTTGAACCAGGGCATGATACTATCCCTTGGTTACTATCACTTGGTAACAATCACTATTAGTACTACTATATAATTCATTCAGGTGCTTTGCCTGTGGATTCTCATTAATTAGTGAGCTACCTTGTGCTGTAAGTTCTCTTACTATATGTTTCAGAGGGCAAAACTAAGGTTGCGTTCAAATCCACTAGTATTTCAGGTGACAGAACTATGAATCTAGATGTTTTGACTCCAGAAACCATGCTCTGACCTAACACTTTTTCCAGGAGTGATTTTTTTGCCCTGCCTGTGAGGACCATACCTTTATTTACTTATTATTTGCTTATCTGACAATCTGTCCGTTTTCAGACAGTGATGGTGCGAAGGGCAAAGGTGTTGGGAGTGAGGGAAGCATGCCAAGAAAGGAAACATTTTTTTTTTGTATTCTTATGAATTGTTATTTTATTTTTTGTTTTTCAGAGATCAATTTTTAGAGCATGGATCTTTTCTGATAGATGCAGAGAATATATACCCATAAATGTACCAACTAGCATTATCTAAGCTTAGTATCATTAATTTAGTTACAACCTACATATCCTTTTATGTTAGCTTTTTGTCACTGTGATAAAATACCTGATATAATCAACTTATCAGGAGGAAAGGTTTATTTGGGCACATGGTTTCAGAGGTTTCAAAGCATGGTCATTTGGCCCTGTTGCGTTGGGCCTGTGGTAGGACTGTACATCATGGTGGGAGTGTAGTGAGGAGGCTTGCGTTCTTCATGGTAGTTAGGAAAAGAAAGAGAAAAGGCAGAAGGGGCTGGAGATGTGATGTCCCTTTCCAGGCTACACCCCCTAATACCTAACTTCCTTCCAGGAGGCTTTTCTCCTAGAGGGTCCTTTACCTTCCAGTAACATCTCAGGCTGGCGACGAAGCCTTCAACCTCTGGGCCTTTGGGGACCTTTAAGATCCAAACAGTAGCATCCTCCCTGGACTCATTTTCCTTTCTGTTCTTTTCCAGCAGTAACCATTATCCTGAATTTAATTTTTTAATATTTTTATACTTTGACAACATTATTATACAAATTATAGTATATCATAGCATTCTGCATGTTTTTCTCTTCACATAAATGGTGTTATACTCATCAAGTACATACATATATTTATTATGCATATTATAAATGTCTTTCCTTGCTAACATTGTGAGAACTGTCAGTGTGTGCATCGGCAACTTAATTATTTATTAATTTTCACTGCTCTACAGTATTTCATTGCATGACTGCACCATAATTTCTTTATCTGTTGTCCTGCTGATGGACATTTAGGTTTTCACTTTTTCACTGTTGTGTGTTGATGGTGACTGTGGCCTGGGATGTATCTCCACATACGTATATGTGAGCATTTCCCTATGGTATGAGCCTAGGACTATGTTCACTAAATTGTGGGTCTGCACACCTTTGACTCTAGTCAGTGTTGCCAGATTGCTTTCCAGAGCAGTTGTAAGAGCTCCCACCCCCTCCAGCAGGACACAGGAGTTCATTTTACTTTATTTGCTAACTCTTGGTATTATAAGGACTTTAAAATGTTAGTGATTTGATAGAACAGTTTCTCTTTCTGAATTAGTATTTCCCTAAATACTGCTAGTTTTAATACCTTTATTGACCATTTGGCCTTCCCCTTTTGTGAAACTGTCTATTCATGTAGTTTCTGCTTATTTTTTTTTTTAAATGGATTTTCTGTTGAATTGTTTTTGGTGAAAAGGAATTCTTTATGTTGCATGTAGCATAGTCTTATGTTCTTGATTTATTCACTTAGTTTCATGTAGGTGTATTTTATAGTACTGATTTACAAAGTCATTACTATGCCTTCACGCTGTTTCATGTATGAAGACTATAATTCATTTCTTCTACTGTCAGTGGATATTTGAGTTGCTTTTTCTTACTTAAACAATATTGCTGTGAATATTTATATATTTTCTCCCTTCTGATGCATATATAAGAGTTTCTGTAAGACACATACTTAGAAATCAAATCCTCTAGTGGTCATGGGGGAATATACAACTTCAAAAGGACTGGACAGTACTGTTTTTTTTTTTTTCTCAAAAAAGTTTTATTAATTTATACTGTTAAACACAGCATATAAGTAATCTAATTGATCTTCATTTTGTCCAATACTTTTTATTGTCAGATTTAAACAAAATCTTTTCCAGGCTGGTAGATGTGAATCTTACTGTGATCTTGTGGGTTTTTTAAAAAAAATTTATTTTTAGTTGTAGATGAACAAATACCTTTATTTTGTTTTATTTCATTTTTATGTGGTGCTGAGGAACCAGGACCCTGCATGTGCTAGGCAAGCGCTCAGCCCGATCTTGTGATTCTTAAAATTACGTTTCCCTGATTACTAACGAGCTTGCGTTTTTCATGTTTATTGGCCTTTTAGCTTGTTTTACACATTGCTTATTTGTGCCTTTTCCCTGTTCTCCTCTGTGGATTTGTCTTCCTATGGGAGTTTTGTGTTGTGTGGTGTTGGTGAATTTTGGACGGTAATCCTTGGTCAACTCAGAAGCCCTTTGCTTTTGCTGGAATGCTCTGGGTTTCCCTTGTGGTTGGCCTGTGCCGTTCCCTGGGTGGCATGTATGTTTCTGTGAAAGCTCGCTCCGCTCTGCAGGTCCATCCACAGCTGAGGACCACTGGCACCTGCAGTGATGCTCCACTCAGCGCATCCCTCCGCCTCTCGATTCCCCAGGCCTCGCGTGTGGCAGTAGTGCATTCTTTTTGGAGTATTACGGTTTTTCATTGGTAACGTTGACTTGAGTATATAATGAACTTTTGGAGGAGGAACCATTGCTTTATCTTTGTATCCTAGGGCCTATTTTAGTAACTGTTTTTGACTGCAAATAATAGAAAACTCAGTCAATACAGTAGCTTACATAAATAGGATTTTAAAATGTCCACATCACAGGAAGGCTGGAGTCTAGCAGCTCATGCCCTGAAGAATCTAGGTGCACGTGTGCGCTCTCTCTTTGGTACTGGGGATTTAATCCAGGTGTGCTTTATTAATGAGCTCCATCCTCTAACCCTTTCTGTTTTTATTTTGAGGCAGGGTCTTGTTGACTTGGCTGAGACTAGCCTCAAATTTGGGACCTCGGGCCTCAGCCTCCCTGGTCCCTGGGAATACAGGTGTGCACCACCACACCTGGGCTCACCCTCTTTTTACCCTGGCAGTCTTGGTGTGTTGTGACCTTTTCCTCATTGTTCACTGTCTACATCAGACAGAAACACGGAAACAAGGAAGACGCTTTCTGTTCATGAGGTGTTTCCTTTGTATTTAAGATTTGAAATCTTTAGCAGACTTTTCTCTGTATCTGGTTTTTGGTCACAAGGTATCATGTGCTCATCCTTAAAATTGAGTATGTGGTTTTCTAACCTCTCTAGACAAGGGAAAACATGGTTAAAATGGTAAGTGGATCGTCTTTAAGTATCTGCTACTTAGTTTAATTCTTTAAAAATTTGCCAAAATAATACACACAGAGACCTAGTCAAGTAGCACCATAGGGTTTATATCAAAACCGACCAGATGAAACCCGGAGTTCCTGACCCTTTCCTACTTTTCCATTCCCAGTTTCTACTTTCTTCTTATACTGTCTTACTAATTTTAAGTGACATTTTAAACCTCTTGAGACCTCAGTTTTATACCTCTTTTATTTTCTTGCCTATCTACCTAATGAAGTTGTATTATAATATTGGTTGAATCCACATTAAATCTTAAATTCTATGTATATATTGATTGCTGAGCCAAGTATTCTTTGCTTCTTTTTTCGTCCTTGTATAAACTTTTTCCTCTCTGAAGTTAAATTATCCCAGTCTTTTTTTTTTTTTTTTTTTTTTTTTGNCTGAGCCATATCCCAACCCTTTTTATGTTTTATTTAGAGAAAGGGTCTTGCTGAATTATTTAGGGCCTTGCTAAGAAGTTGAGGCTGGCTTTGAACTTGTGATCTTCCTGCCTCAGCCTCCCGAGAGACTGTGATTACAGGTGTGTATCACCATGCCCAGATATTAAGGTCAGAGGAGCCGTCACAGTGACCCCAAAGAAAAAGGTATTTGTGTTTCTTGTGTGGTTATTTTGTGCAGCCCAGTCAGTCCAGTTCAACTGGAGTGACCCTTGAGCCTTTTAGTCACGAGAACAGAAACCTAGCAGATGACTGAGAAAGTGTTCCTTTTTGAACACTGGAAAAATTTTTTCAAATATTAGAATATCTTCAGTATTACTTTTGAAAGCTCGGCTTGGTATAATTGGAGGCTTACACACCTGTAGCATTTTTCACTGTGAATCCCCTGTCACCATCAGCAAGTCTTTGACCTGGAGATGTTCTGTTTCCCAAGAGAAGGTCCTGCAGACTTCTCCTTGGGGAACATCAGTCTGGTTGTGTTTTTGGAGCCAGCAGGGATTGTGTGGATTTATACTTCCTTCTGTGTCCTCCTCCTTTCCCTCATCCTTGCCCCTCTGTAAGCCTGGTTACCACAACTCCAATTATTTTGCTCCTGAAATTACTGATCCTTTGCATTAGGGGATCTGGGAAATATAACTTCCTAAAGGGTTTCTAGATATTTCCCCCATTTCCACCCCTCCCTCCCTCCTCCTGGTCCCCTGGCTTCTGTGGTTACTCGTATCTTGAGCCTTGCTGGGCTTCCCGGGTGGCCGTTCAGCCTGCTCATTGGAACATTGTCCTCTCCAGGCACTTAGGTTGGCCCTTTCCCCCTCAGCTCAGTCCTTCACCATTCTTTAGATGTCTTCTGCCCTCGTGTATTGTGGAGTAGGATTGTTGATGTCTTCAGGGCTATTGAATGTGTTTCTGTTTCTTGTTTATTGTATAGAAAAATCTTACCTTCTTGACTCCTTTCTGCAAATTATAACAACAATTAACATATTGCACACTCACTAAGTAATCTAGCTCCATTCTAAGTGGTGCAGACACATTATTTTACTTGACCCTTACATCTGGTTTATGCCACATGCTGAACTTCCTAAGAATTTCAACTCTTTTTGTCCCCACAACAAATCTTAAAGTGGTCATACTATTTTTTTTTGTTTCATCTCATTACTTTTTAAAAATTTGTTCTAATGAGTTCTGCATGACACAGAATGCATCTCAACTCACTGTATACAAATGGAGCACAGCTTCTCATTTCTCTCGCTGTACACGGTGCAGAGTCTCACCATTCATGCAACTGAACATGTACACAGGGTAATTGTGTTCGTCTCATTCCACCATCTTTCCCACCCCCATGCCCCCTCCCCTCACTCCCCTTTTCCCAATCCAAAATTCTTCCACCCTCCCTCATTATGGATCAGCATCCGCATATCAGAGAAAACATTTGGCCTCTGTTTTTTGGGAGGAATTGGCTTATTTTACTTAGCATGATATTCTCCAGCACCATCAGTTTACCTGCAAATGCCATCATTTCATTCTTCTTTAAGGCTGAGTAATATTCCATTGTTCATATATACCACAGTTTCTTTATCCATTCATATACTGAAGGACATCCAGGTTGGTTCCACAGTTTAGTTGTTTTGAATTGAGCTGGTATAAACATTGATGTGGCTGCGTCACTGTAGTATGCTGATTTTAAGTCCTTTGGATAGCTGGGTCAAATGATGGTTCCATTCCAAGTTTTCTAAGGAATCTCCTTACTGCTTTCCAGAGTGATTATACCAATTTGCATTTCCACCAGCAATGTGTAAGTGTGCCTTTTCCCTCTCACCACGTAAGAGGGCATACTGTTGTCTCATTTTACAGAAGACAATACATATGTACAGAGAGGTTAAGTAACTCATCAGAGAATGCAGGCCTCCTAAAAGGAATTTGGGTTCTTTCCTGTGCCTCGCATTGGGACTTTAAGTCCTTGCTGTTCTAGGTGGCTTACACAGTGCCTGCAGGTAATTGGAGCTTGCTAAACATCTGTGGAATGAATATTTTAAAGTATACCCTGGGTTACAATTAAGATGATATTTTTGTAGATATATTCTTTCCTTAACTGTTGCCTGTTTACAGTCCTTTCTTTGCAGCATCTTAATACCATTTGATTCTTCTATTATTTTTGATCAGTTTTAATATCATAAAGACACCTTAATATAGTGCAAATGTCTGGTTAAAAGCTACTATTTTCATCTACATTTTTAAAGTTGTCAAAAATGGAAGGCAATAAAAAGCAAATAATGGAAAGCAAAATGGAATTTTTTAGGACATTTCCAATGACTACTCTATAGGGGCTCAATTTTTTATTATAATATTTCTTTTTTAAAATATTTTTTACTTGTAGATGGACACGATACCTTAATTTTTTTTATTCATTTATTTAAGCTTTAAGGATCTAACCCAGTGCCTCATAACATGCGAGGCAAGTGTTCTTCCCCTGAGCCACAATTCCAGCCCTATAATATTTCTTTAAGATTTATTTTTATAAGCATACAACATAAAGAATAGATCTTTTTCTGTGGTTAGCTATTTTTATTATTATTATTTTTTTTTGCCATGGATGTCCTGGATTTTTAAAAAATATTTATGCCTATCAACATACTATTTTCTGGCTATTATAGATATTTTAAAACTTGGCCTCTTTACTTTCCAGATATGTAGTTCAAATTAAGATCTATTTAAAATATAAAATTAAATAATTATCTTCCTTTGTGTTTAGTGCCGCTTTAGATATTACTTCTGTTGTATTTATGCTAAGTAAACAGACAATTAGTGGCTTCTAACCTACATAGAGATAAACATCTCTGTATAAATATAAACCTATGTATGTTTGTGTTAGTGGTTCCCTTCATTAAACATCATGCACATTTACTTCATAAGTGTGTATGGTTACAGTCGTGTTCTGTAATTTAAAGTTGGCAATAGCTAACTTTGTTTTCTGGGAGCTCTAAAGCATTTTAGATTGCTTTATTTGGCCAACTAAAATATTACATGTATTTTATAGGACTTACTGCGGATAATTTGCATTTCATTAGAATATGTTTTCTTTGACTGTAATGGTAAGTCAGTGTAGCTTTCATATACTAAGCATTATATTTCCATATTGGTATTAAGAGAAATATTTAGGAATATTTTAGCTTTAAGCTAGATCTTCTATGGAAAGGATTTCTGGTTCTTTAGATATAAGATAGGTTTATTTAGTTGAGTAGTCATGTGACTAGTTCAGGTCAATGAAATTGAGTGGAGATGACACAGGATGCTTCAGGGCTGGTACATTTGATTATCATTGACTCCATTAAAAGCTTTTATTTCAACTCGGTTCAATTACCCAGGACCAAAAAAAAAAAAAAAAAAAACTTTTATCCCTATGTTTTAGCAACTGATAGTACTAGTACTGTGGGCGGTTGTTCTCTGTGCTCCTGTGTCCTAGGAGGAGGACATGAACAGAGCCTGTAGATCAGCTGCAGTGGGCAAGGAGAAGTAGCCTGTGGTTTAAAGCCTCTGCGATCTTGGGTTCTGTTACTGCAGTGTAATTTAGATGATTCTTAGTGCTAAAACCTCCTGTGAGGAAAGTCTAATTTGAAATCTTCTGGAATTTCTTCTTAACAGTGTGGAGCTGCAAAAGAGTCCACATTTTTTTGGAGGAAAAAAGGAAAGTATTCTGCTTGATGGAGATGGGATTGGAGGGTGTTAAACTTTTGGGTAACTTTTAAGAGACTCCTAGATCAACCTGCAACTTCCAATTTGTCTTGAGGATTTTTGATGGTTTTTTTTTTTTTTTTTTTTTTTTTTTTTTNGTATTTGTGTTTCTTGTGTGGTTATTTTGTGCAGCCCAGTCAGTCCAGTTCAACTGGAGTGACCCTTGAGCCTTTTAGTCACGAGAACAGAAACCTAGCAGATGACTGAGAAAGTGTCAACAGTATGTACCAAAGTACTGGATTCTCACCTGGGATTTGTTTAGTGGACAACTTCAGCTAAGGAAAAGGGCTTGAAAGTGAAGAGGACCCAAAGTGACAGCCCAAGGCATGAGGAAGTGCTGCTTCTAGCAGAGGGGTGGGCACCTTGCAGATGTGGTCAGTAAAGGGAAAGGAGTAAAAGGAAAAATTACAGATCTTGTAGAAACAGGAAGAATCACACACCAGTTCTTCCCCATCGTCCCCTAAACCAAGGAAGCCTCAGTAACCTTTTATAGGGACAACCCTTTTATGCTTGAAACCTTGTACACTAAATGTTAGAAATAGAAAAACAATATAAAACTACTGTAAGAAGAAAACAAAATGAAAAATCAAAATATTACCCCCCCCCCCAATTAAATCATTATGCAGGAGAAAAACAGGAATACAATACTCCAAACTGAATACCCTCAGACAAGCATTAGGAGGGTGTGTGTGTGTGTGTGTGTGTGTGTGTGTGTATGGAGTATGAATCAGATTTTAAAAACTAAAAGAAATAGGTGGAGGAGAATTAGATTCTGAAAAAAAGATGGAAAAGATAGAGTTATATCAGAAATGATGACTATATTTATAAAGTCCCCAAGGAAGAATAGATAAGAATAGATTCAAACAAAATGTTATGAGGGCATTGAAGAAAAGCAGGGAAACCATTTTTTTTTTTTAAAATTAGGTACAGAAAGAAAAATGAATTTTCAGAAAGAAATTGTTTGAAATGGAGAAAGGCAAAGCAGATGTAACGTTTGTACAGCAGGAGTCATTAAAGAAGAAAAATAAACTATATAAGAAATGTAATTACAAGAATAAAGAAGACTTGAGTCTACACATTGAAGTAGTCTGTTGAGTTCTGGGGAAAATCAATAGTGATAATGAAGCCAGGACACACCTGTAATTCCAGTGACTCTGGAGGCTGAGGTAGGAGGATTGCAAATTCAAGGCCAGCCTCAGCAACTTAGGGAGACCCTTAGAAACATATTCAGAACTTGTCTCAAAATGAAAAGGACCGAGAATGTAGCTTAGCGGTAAAGCACCCCTGGGTGCAATCCCCAGTACCCCCTCACCACCAAAAAAAGTGATAATATAGTGATCAACTCTGAGACATATCCCAGTAATAGCCATTATTAGTGCTACTTTAGTATTAGTAATATTATTAGATCAAAGATTTTTAAAAATCTTTGGGACTTCAGGCAAAAAGATGTAAATAGATTGTCCATGGCAGGACAATTAGTTGTTATCAGATTTTCCCAAAGCCACTGGAGCAGCATTTTTTTTTTTTTTTAAGAAACTTTAGGAAAGAAAGTACAAACCCGGATTATATGTAGCCAGTGGCTTGAGGATTACAGCCATAGGAAAAGTTTTGAGCTTCTAAGAACTGAGAGAGTGCCCATGGGTGGTTTTCCTGAGGAATCTCCCCGACAGTGAATTCTGCCAGGAAGCACTTGGTCATGTTTATGTGTAGAGTTGAGACTAAAGTGAGGATGAGACACAGAGAAGACCATATGTAAACCTTCAATTACATTGAATGTGTGAATATTTGTAATTTATGTTGCATTCGTACGCATACAGCCTGAGGCTGAGTCCATGCTTGTTCCCAGTTTCAGTTTCAATTTCAATTTCAGTTTTACTTGAGGTCACAGAAAAAAATCTGGTTCCATGAGCTATACAGAAACAGAACTCAGAAGCCATGCAGACCACAAAAACATTTTCAAATTCAAGCATTTATTTCCAGTGTAAAAAAGTGATAGGAAAGCATTTAAGCCTGAATCCTCAAGTTCTCACTCTTTTTCTCTGCTTGAACTGCCACCAAGTGTCCTTCCTCCAGTTGCTGACATTCTTGCATTTCCTAGGAAGAGAGAGGGAGGTGGGCAGATTGATGGCAAGTGGCCTGGTGATGGATGACAGGGTTGGTTTTTATACTAGCTGGAACATGGATGTTATTGATATCCCTCACAGTGCATTGGTTTGATATAGTATTTGGGTCTCATCATTCACATAGATCGTTATTACTGTTGTAATCTTCATGTTCTTATTTGTTCTGGGTGAGTTGTCCATATGCTTATTGGTTTGTTTAGGATGACTTATTAAACCAGTAAACAAGTGTAAGGTCAAATAATTTTACATCCATATATATTTTTTTACATTAGGAAATTGTAAGACAATGGTGTAGCCAACTGAATGAGGCAGTATCTTGAAGTACATACACAGATGCAGATACAGTGGAAATCCATGTGCAGCATAAATGTGTGTACAGCAGTTTAAATAAACATAAAACAGCTCAAATATACACAAATACATAACCTAAATACACTTTTCTCAGCTCTGTTCATGAAATTGCCTCAAAGGCAAGGTACCCCAGTAGCCATGAACGTACCCAGTGGCTAGGTTTTGGTTTCTAATATCATTTTCCAATAAAAAAGAATGAAGCCTACTTATAAGAATAATAAAGTAAGTGTTCAAGAAAACAAGAGAAAAGAAAAGAAAGGGTGCATTCCAGGATACAGAAACCAGCTTGAAGATACTTTCACTGACCAAAAGTGGGAAAATTTATATATCAAAATAATTAAGTGCCAGACATGATGGCGCATGCCTGTAGTCCCAGTGGCTCAGAAGGCTGAAGCAGGAGGATCACAAGTTCAAAGCCAGCCTCAGCAACAGTGAGGCGCTAAGCAATTCAGTGAGACCCTGTCTTTAAATAAAATTTAAAAAAGAACTAGGGATGTGGCTCAATGGTTGCGTGTCCCTGAGTTTAATCCCTGGTAACCCCCCCCCCCCAAAAAAAAAAGTAAGCATATAGATAAATTTTAAACTGTTGAAAACAAAAATAGTAATCTACGAGTAGTCTAATAGATAGGTGGGGACAGGGAAGACTCTTCTCCAAGTACAGTGTTGACTGATAAACTTGCAAAAAATTACTCTTTTGTAATAACCATTTAGTTCAGGTAAGGATCATCAGTGGAAGCTAAGTTTCCTGGGAGATTTTGATGAAGAACAAGACATTTTAATGGCCCTATAGAGTGTCCCCGCAGGTGGCTTATTGCAAGGGGAAAATCAGTAGTATTCAGTGGAGAACCTGAAAAGCACCAGGATTGGGTGGTCAAGACTAACAGGCTCAGTGAGGGACCGACTGACATGGTACGCTGCTGGTTGTGACACCAGGAGAAGCGCATGCTACTTCAGTCCTGGCCTTGCACAACCTGAACCATGAGGAAATGTAAACAAGAAGATTTTATTTGAGCATTCAGAAACAATGGCTTCTACTCTGCAAAAATGTCAATCATAAAAGACAAAAATTCAGAAACTCTCCCAGATGAAATGAGACTAAAGACATGACAAAATAAATGCAATATGTGTTTTGTACTCGAGGAAAAAGTGCCCTGGGATGTCCAGATGGTTCCTTCCTTGTGATGGTTTGACTTTGATTTTCTGACTTTATAATGATATGAAAGTGATATGGAACTATCCTCAGATTTTGAGTTATAATCTTTCCCTGGGCTAGTGATAGGCAGGCCAGTCCTCTTTTTTGATGCTGAACAGCAGCCAAGAGCCACAGCTTCCAGCCCCTATCACAGGGGGATACCATCAACCCTGCAGTGTGCTGTGTTGCTAAGCTTGGATATTCAGTAGATATATTAAATGCCATATATATTGATTGACTGATTGATTGAGAGGGAATCTTGATATGTTGTCCAGGCTGGCTGTGAACTCTTGGGCCCAAGTGATCCTCCTGCCTCAGCCTCCTGAGTAGCTGGAATTACAGACATGTGCCGCTGTGCCTGGGTTCTAATTTCATTTTTCTGTGTTCATTTACAAGTCTTTCTTGTTGTATATGTACCCTAGTTGTTAGGAGGGACTTGCCTTATGATCTAGACTAAATGGACTCAAATCCCACAGTGCCTTGGTCTCTACAAGTCCAATGGTCTCTCCTTACTAATCTGTCAAGATTTCCTTTAACTATTAGGAGGACTAGCCTTCTCAGAACCTTTGCAGCTACTCCGCCACTGTCTCATTTCTGCACTCAGCAATCCAGATCCCATCTGGGTGCTTGATTGACTTCTGTGAAAGACAAATGCAAAAGTTATAGAGAAAGCTTTCTAAACTTCAGTGAAGATTTCAAAAGGCAGGGTGTTCATAGAGCAGCAGCGACCAGGCGGGAGGCCCTAGGTTTGATCCCCTCATCACAAAAGATAAAAAGGAGCTTCATAATCTCTCTATCATCCTAGCCTCACATTCTTTTTCTGGGTCCTTTTTTTCTCCCCTTCCCTGTTAGAATTAAACCATCAAATCTATCCTCATTTTCCCCTGCTGCCTCTGACCTCTCGGTTCAAGCCAGCTTCCACACTCTCAGGGACCCCCAACCTTACTGGGAGCTTGAGATTGAGGCAATGACCCTAGTACTTGTTGTCATATAAGGAATTCTGACATCCATGACTGTGCTAATGTGTTATGTAGTCATCATGTTCTACAGTGACTACACAGTCTGCTAATTGAACAAACATCCTGTGTATTTACCTGCGTCTGATATTGTGCCAGGCAGTGGCAGGACTGGAGCAGACACAGCCCTGATCCCAAACACCTCAGGGTCCTGGGGAGACACTTGGATAAGT
This sequence comes from Marmota marmota marmota, assembly GCF_001458135.2. Lineage (NCBI taxonomy): Eukaryota > Metazoa > Chordata > Mammalia > Rodentia > Sciuridae > Marmota > Marmota marmota. The sequence continues at coordinate 56,222,535 of NW_025999900.1, read as the reverse complement.
GACCAAGTCCAAGGTGCAAGCCCTACTAGAAAGGTCTGAGGTCAGAGAGTACTGAAGAGTACAGAGAGTGACTGAAGGCTGGGGAAATTCGGGCAGCTGGTGGACAGTGGGGTCTGCAGGAGGAGCATATGAAAGCACCAACACCACGGACAAGGTGGCATGTCTGGGATGTGCACTGAGTGTGAACCTGCAGGTTGTGGGAAGGAGGGAAAAGGCAGGGGGCAGCTCAGTGAGGAATTCGTGTTTGACTTGGAAAAGTATGCATGGGAGAGCCCATGAAAGATTTTAAGCAGAGGACTAAGGTAATCACTTCTATACCTTAGAAAGACCCCCAGCTTCAGTGTGGAAGATAAACCAGAAAAGAATTGACATGGTGACAGCAGAGCCTTCACAGGTGAATATAACAGGTAAGGGCAGAATGATAATGGCCCACGAGGTCCTGAGAGTAGGGAAAGAAGAAAAAGTGAATTCTTTAATGTGTTATTCACTAAGGACAAAGAGAAATATTAGATATTGTTATTCTCAATAATTGCAGTGTAATCATTAAAGTTCATAATGAAAATCAATAAATAACCATGAGATCATAAGACACTAGGGATAAAAGACAAGATCAACTTTCAAAATGTTGTGCAAGAAATATATGTATTACAGTGGAATACTATTCAGCTTTAAAAGAGAATAAAGTCATGGCATCTGCAGGTAAATGGATGGAGTTGGAGAATATAATGCTAAGTGAAGTTAGCCAATCCCCAAAACCCAAATGCCAAATGTTTTCTCTGATATCAGGATGCTAATCCATAATGGGGATGTCGGGGGAGTATGTGAGGAATAGACGAACTTTAGATAGGGCAAGGGGAAGGAAAGGGCTATGGGGTAGGAAAGATGATGGGATGAGACAGACTTCATTACCCTAAGTACATGTATAAAAATACGAATGGTGTGACTCTACTTTGTGTACAACCAGAGACTGAAAATTGTGCTTTATTTGTGTAATATGAATTGAATTGCATTCTAGTGTCATATATAACAAATTAGAATAAATAAAATTTAAAAATTAAAAAATACGTACTAAAAAAAGAGAAATGTATGTATTTGTCAAAATTAACAGAACTGTATCCCACAAGGAGGAAATTTTACTGTATGTAAACTACACCTCAGTAGAAACACAATAGAGCTATATAAAAACCTGAAAGTATTTTTAAAACATGAATATTAGAAAGAATAAAATTTCAGATTCAATAAGGATTTTCTTAATGTTTAGTTATTGTTTAATGTACGTTTAGTATATGTACTTGATATAACTTGTCAAAGCTAATGCTTCTAAAAAAACCTCATCTTTTAAAATATCAATATGAAACCAAGGCTAGTTTTCTTTTTTTTTATAGTTGTAATTGTTTTTTTTTTAAATTTTTTTTGTTAGTTACACATGACAGTACAATGATCTTGACAATTCATACATTTGAATCAAATGGGGTATAATTTCTCATTTTTCTGATTGTACAGGTTGCAGAATCACATTGGTCATACAGTCACCTATATACATACAGCCATAATAATGTCGAATAGTTGTAATTGTTGATGGACATTTATTTATTTATTTATTTATTTATTTATTTATTTATAGTGCTGAGAATTGAACCCAGTGCCTCACACATGCTAGGCAAGTGCTCTACCACTGAATTACAACCCCAGCCCCCTAAGACTAGTTTTATAATATACACACATAAAAACGATACATCATACACATCATCTAGAAAACAACTTGTTCTTTATTTTTATAAAACATTATTTATTAATGCATTATTCTTAAATGTTGCAAATTTTTATGGCCTTTAATAGCATGTAATTTGATAACATGCTAGTTTACATGCAGCTGTGTGTATGTGTGTGTGTGTAGATTTGGTAAATATAAATGTTATAAATTTTAAAAAGTATGAGAAATATATACAGGGTTTCCAAATGAAAATGGCCAGTGGAAAATAAGCACTCCTATTATAGCCAGTTTATTTGGAACTTTGTAATTATTGTAAACTATGCAACTTTAAGAGAAAAATCTGTAGTCTACATACTTCGTTTCTTGGCCATGTTAAATGACTGGACTTAATATTTGCCAAAATGTAAAGAAATGGTATTTTAGCAGCTGGGCAAGGTGGTGCATGCCTGTAATCCCAGGGGCTCAGGAGGCTGAGGCAGGAGGATCTCAAGTTCAAAGCCAGCCTCGGCAAAAGCGAGACACTAAGCAACTCAGTGAGACCCTGTCTCTAAATAGAAAATATAAAATAGGGCTGAGAATGTGGCTCAGTGGTGGAGTGCCCCTGAGCTCAATCTCCAGTAAACCGCCCTGCCCCCTGCAAAAAAAAAAGAGATTTTAGGGAACAAAACAGTAAATCCAAAAGGATAGTGTTAATATTTTTTAAAAGACTATTTTTAAAAGCAAGATTCTGTAGTGCTAGTTTATAAATCATTAACTGTCTGACACATAAGTTAAAGGCAGGTGTGCTTCAAGCCTGGATGGAGAGAGAAGGCACAGGCGGCCTTGCCCCCCGCAGCCCGCATCATTCCGTACCCCCACTTCTTTTGCAGTAGATGTCGTGAATCAGTCTTTTGGCAAGGAAAATTAGGTAGCTTGGGAATAATAAAGAATGAAACAATTACAGCAAGGCGTATATCCCACCTTCCATACTGCTACTGATATTATTTTTATGTTTGTTTATATATTTTGAACCACACTTTTCATGTAAGATATGAAGTACTTTAATAGTCCAAGATAATGTTTCCAAGGTCAGATTTCAATTTGATGTAGGAAACTGTAGCAGCTCTTTGTTCCTCCCAAGTTAAATCCTCATTTTCCACTGCAGTTCTGTTGTCAGAAAGTACTTCGTGAACACCCTTCCCTTTTTCTATTTTCCAGACGACATGCTGCTAATAGTGCCAGTTTGATTTCTATTGGCACTTAAAGGTAGCAGCCTTGAATCCCATATCAGTTTGTAATAATTTGTGCTTACAGCTCTAAATTTTCATAGGGCTACTGCCAATTCATTTTTCAAGAATAATTTTGCTTTTAAAAAGTGTTACTTTTAACTCCCAGTGAGTTATGTAATCTAATGCTGAGAAAACTGGGGACCACAGAAACTGGATCCGCCTGTCTGCTTCTGTCCTTCCTCCCCTGTGTCAGCCTCAGCTGTTCTCTCAACCACACGGTGCTCAGCCCCAATTCTGCAACTTACCAGATAAAAGCCAAGGAGTGCTGTTGGAGGGCTTAGAAGCACTGGAGCTACACAGCACACACTGTCCCCCGTTCTCATTTCACGCACACCTGTGTAACCTGTCCCCCAACACGCGCTCAAACATTGCTTCTGATTTTATGACCAGGGGACCAGCACAATTATGTCACCATAAAAAAAGCCACAGATCTTTTGTGCCTCTAAACATGACTTCAGTGCACACTGGTCATTTAGCTTTTTTCTTTTTGCCAATTAGTTTTTAAAATTTTATCTTAAAATGATTTAAAAATCCCAAATGGCAAAAATAATAGACAACTTGTATCCACATACCTTTTGATTAATTCATAATCTGAAGAACCTGTGTTCATAATTCCTGATTTTTAACATTCTCTCCATTTGTTTTTTTCTCTTATTACTGCTCACACTTGCACATACACACATGCACACATGCACATACGCACACATACGCATGCATCTATTATGGTTTTCTTACTTTTCTGAAACTAGGGTGTCCACATATTTGGTTAAATGCTATTCTGGGTATTTCTGTGAGTCTTTTTGGATGAGATTAATATTTAAATTGGTCAACCGAAAGTAAATTTCCCTCCATAAAGTTAGGCACATGTACCTACACTCTGTCATCAGATGGAAGCAGTATGTATGGGGTCAGGCAAGCAGGCCCTGGAGGCAAAGTTCCTTGAAGAAGTGGCCCAGATGCCCCTTGCCTCACTCCTGCCCACTGCCGTCTCTCCCAGCCTGCACCTAAGGTCTCGTGGGAGTTCCTTATGATCTGTTGACAGAGGAGGAAGAAACTGGGGTCTAGTTCATACTGGTACTGTACAATATGCTGGCACCACGTGCAGGTGAACACCTGTGGCATTCCAGCCCTCTCTGAGACCCCTGAAGGGTGGAGGAAGGATGTCCTCCTGTGGGTAGGACCTGGAGTATTGCCCTTTATTGTTCACTTTGCTTAGATGGAGAAATGACCAGATGTGAGATTATATGCTGATTTATGAAATACAGCCGATAGTTTGGTTGGATGGTCAGAGACCTGGAAGGAACACGGTTGGAAATTGGAAATCTGAGGAAAAAAAATATGTGCAGGGGTCTCTAAATTGGGAAAAAACAGGAAGATATTTTTGTCCCATGTCATTGCTCACTGAAGGGTGACCTTGACGGAGAGGATATTGATAATCAAGTGGATAGGATAAGCTGTTCAGTGGATAGCGGTCAGCCTCCTTGCCTAAGCACCCTTCTCATGGTTCAGTGGGGTCATGAACAGCATGGCCAAGGGTAGAGTTACATTAGTTCAACAGCGTGGGCTTCACTTGTCAATAGCCTGGGCCAGGTGCCCAGTCTGCCAATAGTAGAGACCAACACTGAGTCTCGATATGGACTACTGCCTGGAGAGGGAAAGGGCTGCTCACCCCTAACTTCACAGAAAGGGCAGTGTTTCCTTCTTGCTGTAATAGACACTCTGATAGGGTTAGCCTTCTGTCCAGCTGCCAACCGAGGACGTTACCAAACGCCTCATCCACTGTTGTCTTCCACACATCACTCAGGATCAGTGAACTTGCTTCACAGCAACTTAAGTATGGTAGTGGGCCTGTGCCATGGACATTGCTGGGCCCACCATGCTTTCTCCCATCTTGAAGCTGTTGTCTTTTTTTTTTTTTTTTTTTAGAATAGCCTTTTGAAAACTCAATTATAGCGCTATTTAGGTGCCGGTCCCTTCCAGGGATGAGTGGGGTTCTCCAGAAGCGGGCATGTGTTCTGATTCAGCGTCCAGTTAATGATACTGTTTTTCCCTGAGCCAGGCCTCTCAAGTCCAGGAATCCAGTGGTGGAAGTTAGAGTGGCGCTGATCACTGTTACCCCTAATATCCCATTTGCTTCCTGTTACAACTTTATACTCTGCTGGCTTATCATAGTTCCAAAGGCTTTCACCAGGAAAAATAGCCATGACCCTATTCAACTGGAAGTTAAGTCTGCCTCCTGGCCACTTTGGGCTTACTACTACTTATATAGTTGTGGTACAAGAAAGTAGTACAGTAAAGATAGGAAGCGTGTGTTTGGAGTCTGTGAGTATTCCTTTAATTGTCTCTTAACATTACTGTAACCTGTGATTAAAGCCAATGGAAAATTACAACTCCCCAGTTCAGGCAGGACTCCTCGGGGTCCAGACCTTTAGGGAGCAAAGGTTTGAGTCACCTCGCCAGGAGATCACAACCATCGGCGGAGCCAGCTGAAGGCAAAAGGCATACAGAATGGGCAATGGAAGAAAGTTGTTTGTTTATAAGTACTAGTTAGGACCATATAACCAGTTACAGCAATGAATATCATGGGTATTTCCTTATTTCGTTATGAATGTATTTGTGTGTATGTTAATACATATAAACAGGATTTTTGTGCTCTACCCTCTCTTATTTCCTTATCAAACTCAGATATACTAAATTTGTGTCATAGTATTTAAGTACTAGATAACAAGGAGAAGAGTGATCATCATCTAAGGACTCTGCCTCCTCTTCTGGAGGAAGGGTTCCTGAATTTTACACAGGAGAGTTGTATATTATATTATGACCTTGTTATTGTCTTTTTTTGGAGATTATATATCATTTAAAGGAGATATGCAAGGTGAACAAGGGATGGCCTTGTGATGGTTGATTTTGTGTGTCAACTTGGCTGAATCAATGGATATTTGGTCAAACAAACATTTTGGATGTTTCTGTGAGGATTTTTTTTGGGGGGGCGGTAAGATTAACATTGAAGTCCATAAAGGTCAAATAAGGCAGATTGCCCTCCGCCATGTGGGTGGGCCTCATGCAATCAGATGAAGGCCTCAAGAGAACAAAAAGACTGGTTACCCACAAGCAAAAAAGAATTCTGCAGCACTGCCTTCAGGTTTCATTTGCAACATCTTGCTCGGACTTGAGCAAGAGCTTTCTTGGGTCTCTAGTTTGCCAACCTCAGACTGGAAGCATTAACCATCATTTACCTTCAGCCCACCAGCTCACCTTGCAGATTTTGGACCATAGGTCTCCATAATCACATGAGCCAGTTTCTTTTAGGTTTTTTTTTTTTTTTTTTTTTTTTAAAAGGTAGGGGTGTGTGTGTGTGTGTGTGAGAGAGAGAGAGAGAGAGAGAGAGAGAGAGAGAGATGCCCTATTGGTTCCGTGTCTCTGGAAAACCTCCTACAGATGCTCCTCACTGACTAAGGGGTGAGTCCTGCTGGACCCATGTTTAAGCTGACAATGTTGCTTAACCATTGCGCGTTTGAAAGCGCACTCTGCGCCTAACCTGCTGAACTTCGCAGCTCAGCAGCACGGCGTGCTGCAGAGGTCATTTCTTCATGGTTGCAGGCTGACCAGGAACTGATGCTGGCTGCCGCTGTCCTACACCAGGAGACAGTATCGTGCCCTGTGTCACCAGCCTGGGGAAAAGATCCAAACTCAAGATTCTAGGTGCCCTTTCTACTGAATCATCACTTTTAGACCATTGTAAAGTTGGCAAGTTTATGCCAGACGTTGGAAGTGGGACCATCTGTGGTGTCCTCATCTTTTTGTACCAGAACTCGGAAGTTAGAGACTAATACTGAGATTTCTTTAATACTGAAGCTGTTGGAAAGGGGAAGGTGAAACTAATGATTGAGGAATGGGGAAAAAAGGACCAGGACTGAAACTCCTTTCTTCACCAAAAATGGGAACTTTTCTTTATTAACATGTTTTTGGGCTTTGTTTCCCTTTTCTCCTTTTTTGATTTTTGTTTGTTGATGAACCGATATTACACAGACAGAAGAAGTTTAAGTACCTGAAAATTGCATAGGATTTTGAATGAACAAAGTTTAAATTTTAGAGATTGACAGTGTTTTGTAGATCAGACATTTATAGGGAGCTATGGCTTCTTAGTTCAGTTAGGCTGCAACAAGCGGTAGATTTCTGTACTTCCTGTTGCATTCACAACTGAATCTCTCTTGCTTTTTGTAATTCTTCTCCCTTTTTCAAAATGAAAAACATCAGAAAATCATTGACGCAGTCACAGTATACTTACTGCAGTGCATTTATACATTACTGTTAATTAAATGATCCTGGATAGAGGCAAATAGGATTCATTCAGTATTGGGTCATGATACTGCTTGCATTTTCTCTTCATGCCCTGATTTTATGCCTAGAGTTATCATTATAATCAAAAGAATGATAGACTCAAATGCTACCTGGAATCAGAAAAAAAGGAGATGGGTGACTGACTGTTCATATACCTAATGAATTGTGGCCTGAGAGCGTGTTACAGACTTCTCTATCACAGGGGTGCTCCTTCCCGGGGGACCTGACATTTCAGTTGACTGGTTAGGTTGTCCCCCTGGACACTGCTAGGAACATGTTGACAATTTGGAGTGGTTTGTTGTTGTTTTAGTTTTACTGTTTCTCTAGCCTGTCTTTTGTTGTCCCTTGTTTAGACATTTAAATTTTTTTTGATTAAAATATCTCAGGTGCTTCTCCTCTGCTTACAGTAGTTTGTATCTCCTAAGGTGAGTCTGTGTGGTTTGGTTTCATCCTCTGTGGCATACTGTAGCCAGGCTGAGGGTGAAGCACTCTATTGCTTCAATGCGCTGCTTCTTTAGTGCTTCCTTTAGAGGCTGTTATGTCCTCCGACAAGGCTGTGTTTAGTCATTCTGTCCCCTGCTTCTGACACCTTTGCATATCCTCATCTGTCTCTCTACCCTTTATTTCTCCTCTCCCACCCTTTCTGCCCTGGATCCCATTATTTATCACTGCCAGGAGGACCTGCTCCCGTGTCCCCTCTACTCACGGGCTTTCCTTCCATCTGCTTTCTAAGTTGGAAAAAAAAGTTTCATCTGATTCTTTCCTACTGCCTCTTAGTTCCTCTTTTATGTCCCCATCCCTTGTCTATATTCTTTGAGGGTGGTGTTCTCTTTTTTCACCCCTACCCTCATATTCTGGCCTTCCTGTGTGGACTTGAGGCTCAAGCTTTGTTTATTGATAGGCTTTTAGGTTGAGTTTAACTTTTATTGTGAGCAGTTGGATGCCCATTACACTGGCATTGACACAAAGGGGTTTCAGATTGTCTTTAAAAGGCTGGATGTGATTTGGGCTATAGTGTTATTGAAGAGTTTGATGATTGAAGATACTATAGCTCCACGAGGTTGTATTTTCATGGAAAATTCAGTGGTTTTTCCAGCTAGTTTGTTGTTTTGATCCTGGGACAATTTTTCTTGCTCCCCAGAGTATGGCCATGAATACCTTGGTCCCACCCATGATATTTGACTTCAGAATTTAAAAGGGTTGCAGGAGGTCGTTTCTGTGGTCACTATCCTATTTAACAGTCATACCACTGTATGTTTAAAGATAAATCATCATAGAAATAACTCACTTTTTTCTGTTTTTACTATTTGTTTTATTTTTTTAATGGCCCCCCCCACCTTTTAAACTTTAAAAATATAGATTATACTCTTAGAAGCTGGCTTTTGCACCAGGTATGGTGGTGCACACCTTTAATCCCAGGGGATCAGGAGGCTGAGGCAGGAGGATCACAAGTTCAAAGCCAGCCTCAGCAAAAGCGAGGTGATAAACAATTCAGATCCTATCTCTAAATTAAATACAGAATAGGGCTGGGGATGTGGCTCAGTGGTTGAGTGCTCCTGAGTTTGATCCCCAGTACCCAACCCTGTAAAAAAAGAATCTTTTGCTCTTATCCTTCCATGATTAATGGTTCTGTTGACTGAACTGCCCTAGGGTGCTGCCGTCTTCATCCACTTCCATCTTTCTATTATGTTTTACTCCATCAATACTTATGTTGTTTTTTGATATTCTGTCTTTGATTGGATTTAGTTTACAGTGAGTTTTCTAATGACTGATTCTCTGACTCAGTTTTCTTCTTGCTTTTTTACTCCAGGTAGAAGTCAAGACTCACTTTTCTCTTTGTGTAGTCTCTGCAGAACTTCAGTTCCGCATCTAGTGCTGCCTGCACGCATCCAGCTGGGATGATTGGCCTTCACCTCATGGCAGTGTTGCAACCCTAAACTTCCCCTTTCCACTTCCTTGTTCTGACTATAGTACTGTTCATTCACCAGACCTGCATTTCTTGTACTTTAAATATGGGACAGCCTTAGTCCATTTGGTCTACCATAACAAAATACTTTAGGCTGGTTAATTTATAAACAACAGAAATTTAGTCCTCACAGTTCTGGAGGTTGGTAAGTTCAAGATCAAGGCACCAGCAGATCTGGTGTCTGGTGAGAGCTGTCTGTTTCATAGATTGCCCCTTCTAGCTATGTCCTCACACAGTGGAAGGGCCTGGGGCTCCCGCAAGCTTACCTATCTGTCCTGTCCTTCCTTCCTTCCTTCATTCCTCCTCTCTCCCTCCCTTCCTCCCTTTCTTTCTATACTGGAAATTAAGACCAGGGCACTCAACCATTGAGCTACAGCTCTAGCACTTCTTATTTTTATTTTGAGACAAGGTCTCATTAAATTGGTGAGGTTGACTTCAAACTTGCAACCCTCTTGCCTCACAGGAGTAGCTGGGATTTTAGGTGTGTGCCATTGTGTTCAACCCTTAAACTCTTTTATAAGGCCACTAATTCCATCTGTAAGAGCTCTGCCCTCATGGCCAAGTCACCTCCCTAAGGCTCCACCATTTTTTAAAATTCTTTTCAACACACATGACAGTGGAGTGTACTTTGACACATTATACATACATGGAGTATGACTCATTCTAATTAGGATCCCAGACTTCTGGTTGTACATGATGTGGAGTTACATGGTCACGTATTCATAGATGAATATAGGAAAGTGATGTCCGATTCATTCTACTCTCTTTCCTATTCCCATCCACCCTCCCTTCCCTTCATTCCCCTTTGTCTAATCTACTGAACTTCTCTTCTTCACCATGTTTGTTGTGTACTAACCTCCACATATAAGAGAGACCATTTCTTTCTTTTTTTTTTTTTAAAGAGAGACCATTTCACTTAGCATGACAGTCTCCAGGCCCATCCATTTACCTGCAAATGCCACAATTTCATTCTTATTTGTGGCTGAGTAATATTCCATTGTGTATGTATACCACATTTTCTTTATCTGTTCATCTGTTGAAGGGCACCTAGGTGGTTCCATAACTTAGTTATTGTAAATTGAGCTGCTATATACATTAACGTAACCATGTCACTATAGTACAGTGATTTTAAGTCCTTTGAGTAAATGCCGAGGGGTGGGATAACTTGGTCAAATGGTGGTTCTGTTCCAAGTTTTCTGAGGAATCTCCATACTGCTTTCCAGAGTGGTTGTACCAATTTGTATTTCCACCGCGATGTATGAGTGAACATTTTCCCCACATCCTCACCAACATTTATTGTTACTTGTATTCTTGTTAATTGCCATTCTGACTATGGTGACATGAAATCTCAGTGTAGTTTTAATTTGCATTTCTCTATTTGCTAGAGGTATTGAACATTTTTTTTCATATTTTTTTTGACCATTGTATTTCTTCTTCAGTGGAGTGCCTGTTTAGTTCCTTTACCCATTTATTGATTGGGTTATTTGGTTTTTTAGTGTTAAGTTTTTTTTGAGTTCTTTATATATCTTGGAGATTTAATGTTCTGAGATGCAGGTGGCAAAGATTTTCTCCCTTTCTGTAGGTGCTCTGCTCACATTCTTGATTGTTTCTTTTGCTGTGAAGAGGCTTTTTAGTTGGATACCATCCCATTTATTGATTCTTGATTTTACTTCTTGCACTTTCGGAGTCTTGTTGAGGAAGTTTGTTCCTAAGCTGACATGATGAAGAGTTGGGCCTACATTTTCTTCTAGCAGGCACAAAGTCTCTGGTCTAATGTCCAGGTCCTTGATCCACTTTGAGTTGAGTTTTGTACAAGGTAGGATACAGAGATTAAATTTCATTCTACTACATAAGGATTTCTAGTTTTCCCAGCACTATTTGTTGAATAGTCTATCTTTTCTCCAGTGTATGTTTATGGCACCTTTGTCTGCAATAACATCATCATCTTTTAGCATTAGTTTTTCTTTCTTTTCTTCTATCCTCCTAGCACACTACTGCCAGAGTAATTTTTCTAAAACATGCTTTTATCATATCAAGAGCTATTATTACTTACAGATTCAGTTCAGAGTCATCAGTCTGGCACTGCAGGTTTTGAATCAGCTAGTTCCATGTATCTATTTTATGTTATGCTTTTACTTTTTCTCACATTACATAATAGAGTGAATTAGAACAGTTCTCTTATTATTTTCTACTAAGAAAATAGTTATTCCCACCTATACATTTGCTCCAGCTAGTCTTCTGGCCTAGAATTCTCCAGCCATCCTCTCATTTTTACCAGTATAGATCCTGCACTTCGAGCAAGACCTCACACCTAACCTAGGGCCTAGCCTTTAGTAGGCATTCATAAATATTTATTAAATGAGTGCACAAGGATGTGTATTCTCAGTGAACTTTTCTGACCAGCTTTAGATGATGATGATATTCATGCCCACAGACTCCATAAACTTGTTTATTAAATTACATTTCTAACATAGTCAAGTTTAATAAAAGATTAATTTATTAAAGAAAATCTGGTTTAGGAGTACCTTAATCACTACTAAGAAGCAAATTTGAAATGGCTTAAAGCATCATTCTCTATTCAACTTTAATTATAAATGTGCTTTTAAATTAAACCTTTTCTTAGCTTTAACATAAGTGAATCATTGAATCTAATCAAATGATTTCAGCACATGGTCTGTGCAATTACATTTGTGCAGCTTAGCAGAAACTATGGCAACAGAATTGAAAAAATGTGTTTTCACTGATTGTTTTCATCTCTAAGAGTGGGAAGTTCCAAGTTAAACATTTCACAACTTAAAAAAAATGATCATAGATAATATGCATTACAAATTACATTTGGCAATATAATTATCTAGAAAGCTGGATTAAGAAGTCATTTATCAGTCATAGGTTCATGGTTGAAATATGCCAAGAAGAATATGCCAAAGGCTAACAGTAAGTTATCATCTAGTGTTGCGGTTATGAGGGATTTTCAAGGTCTACTTCAGGCCTGTCTGTAGTATCTTTTTGTTAAAAAAGAACCTGGATTATTTTATAATGAAAAAAAAAACTGTAACAAAGTTATTTAAATCTTGGACAAATACCAATTATCCTTTTAGCCTAAATGTACTGTTTTTAAAGTTAGACTACTCAGTACCTCAGGAGGGCTAACATAAAAAAAAAAAATAGAAAATAACAGGTGTCGGTAAGAATGTAAAAAACACATCTATGAAATTTTCTCCAAAAATTAAGACTAGAATGACCATTTGATCCAACAATTCCACTTCCCATAGGATTTCAGTTGCCATAAGAATGGAGATATCTGTACACCCCGTGCATTATTCACAATGTTAAAGCATGGAAGCAACCCAGGTGTCCCTTGACAGATGAATGGATAAACAAAAGTGGCAGATCCATAGAATGGAATATTATTCTGCTTTAAAAATGAAGAGGATTCTTACACGTGCTTCAGTGCGAATGAAACTTAAGGGCTGTATGCCAAGTAGAGTAAGTCAGCCGGATTCCTCTTCAGTGAGATCCGTATCTGAGTCAAAATCATGGAGACACAAAGTGGAATTGGTTGCCAGGGATTGGGAAGTGTTCAGTGGAGAGAGTTTTAGTCTTACATGAAAAGTTGCAGGGATAACTGGTAGAGATGGTTGCACATCATGAGTGTATTTAAAAAAAATTTTTTTAGCCGGGTGCAGTGGTTCAAGCCTGGAATCCCAGTGGCTCTGGTGTCTGAGGCAGGAGGATCATGAATTCAAAGCCACCCTCAGCAAAAGCGAGGTGCTAAGCAACTCAGTGAGACCCTGTCTCTAAATAAAATACAAAATAGGGCTGGGGATGTGGCTCAGTGTTCGAGTGCCCCTGAGTTCAATTCCCAGTATCCCCCAGTTCAATTCCCAGTATCCCCTCCCCCCCCAAAAAAGTTTTTAAATTGTAGATGGATACAATACCATTATTAATTAATTTATTTATTTATATGTGGTGCTGAGAATAGATCCCAGGCGCCTCATACATGCTTGGCAAGTGCTCTACCACTGAGCCACAAGGCCAGCTCCTGTGAGTGCATTTAATAACAGTGAATGATACACTTAAAATAGGTATTATGTTAAATTTTTAAACATATATTGCTAGAGTAAAAATTGGAAAATTAGTCAAATTTTGTCACAGTGCATATAGACAGATTATTATTTATTTATTAAATACGGGAGGGGTTGAAGTTCAATCACTGTGTAAGGAACCAATTATTGTATATCTATTTTATGATATTCTCCTTTAAAAACTGTTAATAGTTCAGACTGTCTTTAAAGTGAATCATTTTAATATTGAAAATTCATTTGAGTTTTGACATGTAAAAAAAAGTTGATTTCTTATGAAAGGATTAAATTCAGTTTTAAAAGTGATCACTTGGGACTGGGGTTGTGGCTCAGTGGATGAGTGCTTGGCTAGCACGCGTGAGGCACTGGGTTCAATCCTCTGCACCACATTAAAAAAATGAAATAAATATATTGTGTCCACCTACAACTAAAAAAATAAATATTAAAAAAGTTATCACCTAACCAGGGAATATGCATTATAGGAAAACAAGACTCATCAATAAGTGGAAAGCTTTTTAGTGGGCTGATTCCAATGTTTTCCTTACTTCCTTTTCTCCCTCCCTCCCTATCCTCTGCCTCCCCCACCCCAGGAAAGCACTCTACCACTGGGCCACAGGGCCACATCGCCAGCTCCTCATATTTTAATAAGAAGAAAAATTGATTATAATTGCTTTGTGAAAGCATGAAAACTTGTTTGTATCTTTCTTTTCTAAATGATTAAACTCAATAATTCTTTACTGTAAAAAAATGATAAAAGCTTTTGACAAGAGGTGACTAATCTGATTAATAAAAGAGCTAGGCTTAAAGTAGACTTTGAAAAGATCCAAGTATTGTGTTGGTCCAGGTTATTAATAGTTAACAACTCATGTGATGTGGCTCAGAGTCAAAGCCACCTGTAACCAACTGGTGTGGTCGTGCTGCTGCGTGCCAGCTGACCAGCTCCAGGGTTAGGTTTTTTAAGTTTATTAATATTCTTTGGTTTTGTTTTGTGAAGGGTTTTCTTGTGGCATTATTTCTGTGGGAAGGAATTAATCCTCTCGTTAGGTTTTAGAGGCTGATGATGAGGTTTAGTGCCATTGTGTGTTACAGCCAGAAGTGCAGAAACCCTGCTCTATCAGCCAGTCTGCTCTGTCCCCTTAGGAGCCACAAGGGGTCTGTCTGCAATGACAGGAGCAAGTGGAATCAGAGTGCTACCGGGGAGGAGTGGAGCGTGCTCCCAGCACACCCGCGCGGGACTCCACTTTATGAAAGATTTATTGATACAAGTTGTTTAGGCTGAGGCCTCAGTGAGGCTTCCTATGTCCCTCTCAACCCCATCTAATCCCAATCTGGGGACCAGACCAGCATGTTCAAGCATGTGGCTTAGAAGGCTAGAAGGGAGAACAAAGTATTGAGTGAACCCCAGGTGTCTTAGTTCAGGCTTCTATAGCAAAAATACCCCAGACTGAGTGGTGTAAACAACAATGTGTTTCTCACAGTTCTGGAGGCTGGCAAATACAAGTTCAAAGTGCTGGTAGCTACCGTCTCTGGTGAAGGTCTGCTTCCTGATTTGGAGATGGCTGTCTTCTCATTGTGTCCTCCCGTGGTGGAAGGCAGAGTAAGAAAGGAAGCTTGCTTTCTTCTGTCTCATAGTTTTCATAAGGGCACTAATCCATGTGAGGACTCCACCTTCTGACCCCACTGCCTCCAAAGGCCCTATTTCCCAATATCAGCACATTAGAGAATAGGATTTCAACATAATGAGTTTGAGGGAGGAGGTGACACAAAGATTAAAACCATAGCCCCAGGTCTCAAGGCAACCCTAAACCTGCTTAGCTAACTGCTGCATCCTGGAAGGGAGAAGTGTAAGAGAATAGCCAGTCTGCCTCAGAGATCAAATCACAACCGAAATTTGAGGCCAAAACCAAATACTTTTGTGGAGGCTGATCTGTTTTTTTAGTTGTCAATGGGTCTTTATTTTATTTATCTGTGATGCTGAGAATTGAACCCAGTGCCTCACACATGCTAGGCAAGTGCTCTACCACTGAGCTACAGCCCAGCCCGAGGCTGATCTTTTGACACAGTGGCTCGCCTACTACTGGGTGGGCCTTCAGAGTTTTGGACTTCTGAATGGTTAGATTTGTAACTGTCTCACCTTTGGGAAAATTAGAAAGGGGGTCAAGCAGAGGTATGCCTGGCATAGGATCAGAAGCAAAGTTCTTTTTCTCCTACAGCCACAGTAAGGTACCATCATGTCCTTCTGGGTATAAAGAAAAACAATGGCCATTCTTAATTCTCTCCCAAGAGTACAGGTTGTTTTGATAGCATGGTCCCAGGCATGAAGGTAGCAGTAAGTCTTCTGATTAACCTACTTCAAACTTACTAAGGCATGTGAGTGACTCTCAGCGCAGAAGATTTTTCTGCAATTGGTGATGTTTATATCACCTCTGGGGTGAAATAAAATGTGTAAATATTTTAAGACTTGTTCTAATAAATGTTAGTGTTGTTGCTGGAAAGTTGGAGCTCTTGTTCTTAGGTTAACAATTTAATTAAGAGAAATATTGTTTATTTTTAGACTTTCATGTTCAAAGGCTTTAATCACAATGACAAAATAATAGCATAGAAATGAGAACTGTTTAGACACCTAGATTCACATGCTTGAATATGTGTTTTTCATTTGCTTTTTTGTGTGTGCTGAAGATGGAACCTAGGTAGGGCTTTTCACACGCTAATAAGCACAAGCTCTGCCACTGAGCCACAGCCCTGGCCCATTTGCTTTCATTATTTTGTCATTGATACAGTGAAAAAATATTTACAATTAAACACTCCTGTGCCTATATATGATTGATCTTCTTACTGAATTACTTCCATATGTATGGCCACTTACTTTGCCTAGTGGATATAATGCAAAAGAAAGAATCATATGGATGTTAAATTCAAGATCTCTGAGATGGATCTATGTCATATCACGGTTTTTATTTGATTCTATTCTTTTAAATTAACTTGTGCAGGTAGAGGTTGAAGGAGAAATTACTGTTATAATGTTAACTGCAAGAAGACTTTTGCTTCTTGTAATATTAGAATAAAACCCACTACTCAAGGGTGCCTTTTGAGAAAACAGGTATAAAAGCCTAATTCAAAAACAAATATCAGCACATTAGAGATTAGGATTTCAACATAATAAATTTGAGGGAGGAGGTGACACAAAGATAAAACCATAGCCCCAGGTCTCAAGGCAACCCTAAACCTGCTTATTAGCTAACTGCTGATACCTGGAAGGGAGAAGTGCAAGAGAATGGCCAGTCTGCCCATTGAAATCCTAATCTCTGATGTCCTGTTTATTCTCAAATGCTGATATCTGAAAGCATTTGAGAATAAACAGAAGCAAATAGCTCTGTTGGAGGAGGGAAGGAGGGACGCTTTCAAGAAGTAGCTTTGCTTTTACACTGATCACGTTAAGTATGTTCCACGCTGTGGGGACTCCAGTGGAAAAATAGCAGTCTTCTGGTTAGGGAAACTAGAAAATGAAACCAGGGAATCCTAACAAGTGACGATAGTAGAATCCCAGAGGAAGAGGAGGGAGAGGAGGACATCCTCAGATTTGGTGCACCACATCTCTGACTAACCTTTGAACTAAGCATGAACATGGCAGACCCCAAGTAACTCAGCTAAAGGTAAGAAATCTCAGTTGGAACTGGAGCTGCCTCCCTAGAAACAAAGTTTAAAATTCAAGTCAAGCCACATCAAAGTATTTGTCTACTAAAACAAAAGAAGTGACACTCACTGGAGAAAGATAATTGGGCTCTTCACAAGTAACATTTACACTATTCAGGATACAATCCAAAATTACCCTACATGTTAATAGTCATGAAAATGGAACATATCCCAAGAGGAAAGAAAATCAAATAAGGCTTCTCCCAGGGTGAATGTGATACTGGAAATAGCAGATAAGAATTTTTAAGATGCTTTTACAGTATTCTTAACAAAATCAAATGATACTCTCTCAGAAGCAAAAATATAGGAAAATCAGACAAATAAAACCAATGAAAAAGAACTAAATGGAAGTTCTGGAAATGAAAAATAATGCATGAAATATAAAAGTTCACTGAATTGATTCAACAGTTGAATAAAAATGCAAAAGAAAAAGCAAGTGAACTTGAAGAAAGAATGTGGAAAGAGAATGGGATAGAAAAAATATTTGAAAAATTAAGGCCAGAATTTCCCAGAATTGATCAAGAAGAGAAATTTACAAATAAGAGATACTCAAAGAATACCAGGCAGAATGAACCCAAAGAAATCTGTGTTAAGATACATCATTGGGAGACTGTTGAAAGCCAAAGTAAAGAGCAATGAGAGAAGGACGCATTTCAAACTAAGGAGCCAGCTAATCGCTGACTCTACCTCAGGCTCCATGGAGGCCCAGAGCAGATGAACACGGGTCAAGTCCTAGAAGAAAAGAAAAAGCCTGTTAAACCAGAATTGTCTATCAAAAAATACACCTTCAAGAACAGCAGTGATTCTGGGATTAGCAGTGATGATAGCACAACCTTGTGAATATATTAAACACCACTGAATTGTACACTTTAAAAGGGTGAATTTTACAGTGTATAAATTACATATCAATAAAAATTTTAATGAAGATGAATAAAGATTTTTTCAGATGAAAGAAATATCAGAGAATTTATCACCTATACCATAAGAAATGTCAAAGGAAGTTCTTCAAGGTTAAGGGGGAGTGATGACAGATGAAATTTTGGATCCCCGAAAAGTGTGATCATCAAATATGGCAAATATGTGAACAATAGAAGAGACTCTCTCTTCCCCTTTCTTCTTAATTTCTTTGCAAATCATATCATATAAACAACTGTTGTAGACTTTATAAGCCCAAAACAATATATCACAACTAATAATACCATAAACAATGGTTGTACTTCTGACTCTCACCAGTTACGAATATCAACTCAAAATGGATCAAAGACTTAAATGTTAAGACTGAAAACCATGAAGCTACTAGAAGAAAACAGAAGCTTTTCAGGACATTGGCCTGGGCAAAGAGTTTTTGGCTACATTCCCAGATGGGCAGGCAACAAAAGGAAAAGTTGACAAATGCAGTTGTATCAACTAAAACGTCAACCGAGTGATGAGACGACATATAGAATGGGAGGAAATATTTGCAAACTACACATCTGACAAGAAATGAATTTCCATTGTGGATACAGAATTCACACAACTCAGCAGCTAAAACCATCATCATCATCTGCCTCCCCTAATATTTAATTCTAAAAGTTTGGGTTAAGTCTAATTCTCTTAAAGTTGCAGTCAGTTTCAAAGCAATAATTTGTGACACACTACTGCTTATGAACACGCATCAAGCACTGTGTGAGTTTAATTTATTTGATCCTCATCAAAACCCTGTGAGGTAGGTCTTATTTATTTTTTTGTCATTTTAATATAGACATTAAAAAATACACAGAGAATTTGAAAGAATTGTCTGTTGAATACTCTTATTATCTAGATTCAGCAATCAAATTTTTGTGATATTTACTTTATGACATGTCTATTCATACCTATATTTATCAGTCCATTTTAATTTTTAAGTGCTTTTCAAAGTAAATTTCAAACATCAGTGCTCTTTGGGAATAGATATTTTTATTATCCTCAACTGAGACACGGAGAAGTAACTTGTTTAAAGCCATACAACTTTTAAGTGGTAGAATTGGGATTTGGTTCACGTCTTTGTATGTGTGTGTGTGTGTGTGTGTGTGTTTGTGGTGCAGAGAATTGAACCCAGGCCTTGCACATGCTAGGCAAGCATTCTGCCACTGAGCTACATCCCCAACCCTGGCTCCATTCTTCACCATTTCCATAGAATGCTAGTTCAGATAATATTTATAACATTGCCACAATAGGAATCTTGTACTCAAATAAGTTGACAAATGCATTATCTCAATCTTGAAGACGTGTGGTACAGAATCTGTGACATTTAGCACTTAGGTTAGTATTTAACTTTGTAAAAGCCAGCCATTTCCAAATTGACTCCCAGAGTACTCTGCTCCCCGTACTTCCCCAAACACAGCACCTTTTAACCTCTCATCGATAGGACCAGAATTCAGTGGAAAGTGCTCATTATAAAGTTTGTGGAGGATAAAATATGTTTTTGGAGAATTTATATTTTTAAACATAGTCCTAGAACGTTAGAGGTAGAGGGATCTTAGTTTGCGCCCAGCCAGTGCTTGCTCTTCAGAGGTGAGGTGGCTGAGACGCCATGTGTGCAGGTGACAGTGACATATTCTTAGTGGCAGAAATGGACCCAACCTAGAGCTAAGGATGGCATTTGATGCTCAGTAAATATTTGCTGAATCAATAAATATATCTTCTAAATCTATCAAATTTTCTTTTTAGTATATATGTTAGAATTTTTGTTTATTTTCAGATTATATTGGTCCATAGTGAGTCTTTTAATACTTTATGTTAACTTTTGGTACCGTTATCTAGTTAAAATTTTTAAAAAGTTTTATTGTAATGTAAAACATAAAATTGCACAAAATGTAGCTATGCCGCTTAACAAGTAAATTATAAAGTGCCTGGTGGTTTAATCACCCAGGCCAAGAAATAGAACTTTACTGGTACATCAGAAGCCCCATGGGACCTGTCCTGTTGTGAGCCCCTTAATTATTTCTCTCTCTCTATCTTTCTTTTTAGCTAATTTAACAGGACATGCAGAGAAGGTTGGGATTGAAAATTTTGAGCTCCTGAAGGTTCTAGGAACTGGAGGTAAGTTGTAAGTTTATTCCTTTTTTTCTTAAGTAAGGAAAAAGAACACTTGTTATCCCTATGACCAGAATTGATATCCCCAGTGCAAAAGTCAATGAAAATTTTAGAAGCTTGTGGAATACAATAGGAAGAGGATTACAAACAGATCACTCACAAAAGAAATAAAAAGGCAAAAATTCTAAGAATTAAAGAATATTTTCCCTTGCTGTTGTGAATATAAATTAATTCAACCTCACAAAGATCACACTAACACTTTTAGACAACCAGCTATTCTCTGAAATGCTTTATATTGATTGACTCATTTAGTCTTCACTAAGTGTTACTGATACTCAACGAACATCATTTGTAGTAATGAAAAACCCAAATCCCTTCAGAAACCCAACAGTAAGGGTTTGGATAAATGGAACATGGACCTGTCAGCTATATAATAGGATTGAAATTGTCTGTATTTATTTACATTTTGGAAAGCTCTCCAAAAAGTCATAAGTTGAAAAATAGGCTACCACAGAGAATACACAATATCCAATTTCCATAATTAAATAACTCTGTGAATAAATGTCTGTGTATATTTATATATGTAGGAAAATCTTGGGATAAAAACCAAAATGGTAGCAGTGGTGATCTCTGGGTGGTAATGTTGAGTTTCTGCTTTACATGTGCTCATGCCTACCTCTGCTCTGCTACTCGGGAATCAGGGCTGGCCTTGGAGCTAACCAGTCTGTGTGGTTGAAGAGATCGCCATCTCTTTTTTTGATTTTGCAATATTTATTATAGAAAAATAGGGACTGCAAATTTAAAAGTATGTTTATGGTACTATATAAAAAGAGAGGTACTATATCAAATCTAACAAAGAACTATAACAATTATATAAGTAATTAACAGAATATAGACATATATGTACTTCCCAGATTTATGAGAAAAAATGTTAACTATTGATAAAGAATTCACGATGCAACAAATAAACATTAGAGTAAATTACTTTTTTTAGTTTGTTATATATGACAACAGAATGAATTCCAATTCATATCACATAGATAGAGCATAATTTTTCATATCTCTGGTGGCCATTTCTTGAAGAGCCCTGCAGTAATGCCCTGCAGTTGCTATTTTGACTTCTTAGTAATTCATGGGCCAGGCCAGGCATATTTTCATTGTGCCCTGGGCCCTCAGCTACGTAGCTGATCATGTCTGCATGTAATCTTTCCCTTCAGCTCTGCCATTGCGACTGCTGTGGGAGCTGGCTATTTTCTTTTTTCTTCCTTCAGTAGAATTGAAGAGGAGGCTCTTAATTATTTGTTTCTATCCTCAGCAGGCCTAGGGCTGTACACCTGGACAGAGTCAGGGGTCCTAAGAGAACAGACCATTTTTCTTCCCCACTGAAGATTAGCTTCACCTCTAAAAATTTTTTAATATCTTCCTTGATGTCTTCTGTAACCCATTGTTCATTCAGTAGCGTATTATTTAGTCTCCAAGTTTTGGATTGGATTTTATTTCTTATTTTATCATTGATTTCTAATTTTGTTATCTGATAGAATGCAGGGTAGTATCTCTACTTTTTTATATTTGCTAAGAGTTGCTTTGGGGCATAGTATATGGTCTGTTTTAGAGAAGGATCCATGTGCTGCTGAGAAGAAAATATATTCTCTCGTTGAAGGAATGTTCATCATCACTAGCAATTAGAGAAATGCAAATCAAAAACACTCTAAGATTTCATCTCACTCCAATCAGAATGGCAGCTATTATGAAGACAGACAACAATAAGTGTTGGTGAGGATGTGGGAGAAAAGGTACACTCATACACTGCCCGTGGGACTGCAAATTGGTGCAGCCAATATGGAAAGCAGTATGGAGATTCCTTGGAAAATTGGGAATGGAACCTCTGTTTGACCCAGCTATCCCTCTCCTTGGTCTATACCCAAAGGACTTAAAAACAGCATACTACAGGGACACAGCCACATCAATGTTTATAGCAGCACAATTCACAATAGCTAAACTCTGGAACCAACCTAGATGCCTTTCAATAGATGAATGGATTAAAAAAATGTTGCATTATACACAATGGAATATTACTCAGCAATAAAAGAGAATAAAATCATGGCATTTGCAGGTAAATGGATGGAGTTACAGAAGATAATGCTAAGTGAAGTTAGCCAATCCCCAAAAACCAAATGCCAAATGTTTTGTTTGAAATAAGGAGGCTGATTCATAGTGGGCTAGGGAGAGGGAGCATGGGAGGAATAGACGAACTCTAGATAGGGCAGAGTGGTTTTGGGGGAAGAGAGGGGGCATGGGGTTATTAATGATGGTGGAATGTCAGGATCATTATTATCCAAAATACAGGTAGGAAGACACTAATTGGTATGAATATACTCTGTATACAACCAGAAATATGAAAAATTGTGCTGTATATGTGTAATGAGAATTGTAATGCATTCCGCTGTTATATATAAATAAAAAAAGGTTTGCTCATCAGAAACACATAATATTCACTATGTATGGACTTATAATTAGTTGAAAGTCTTTAAATAAAGTATTCCATGAATAGATCATTAAAAAAAAATAAGATTAGCTTCACCCTCTCAGGGACTTCTGTACCTTGTTGGATCCCCAGGCCCTGATAGGTGGACTGCAGTTGTCCTTTGAGGGTATGGTCTATACCTTCCAAAATGCCAAACCTTGCAGCAGGAAAAAAAGTCTTTTTCCTAGGCTTCCACTGTCAGTCCCAGCCACTGCTCTAGCCTCCCATGCACAGGTTTAAATTCACCTGTCTTTCAGTTACTTAGTAATGAGCTTTCATGGCTAGGGTTTTGCCATCCTCGGTCTTCGTGAACCTCCTGAGTAGTTAGCATATTATGTAGAGTCAGCTTTACAGCTACCGTGAATGAACCCTGTAATAAGCACCTTGTTAGAAAGAGTTTAGTGTAACTGTCAACTTGGAGATTTTTCTAGGGCATTCTGACCTTTGGATCATTCATAAAGGTGGATTTAAAAAACAAAATTAAACAAATGTAAAGCAACCATACAGCAGTGGTGGTGCACACCTATAATCCCAGCTATTTGAAAGGCTGGGCAGAGGATCCCAGGTTTGCAGCCTGCCTGGACAACTTAGTGAGACCCTGCCTCAAAATGAAACCTTTAAAAAGGCCTAGGACGTAGCTCAGTGGTAGAGAGCTTGCCTAGTTGGGATAAAGTCTGGGTTCAAACCCTAGTACTGCAAAAAACAACAAAGCAACAATAACAACCAAAAAACCAAGTAGCCCCACCATACCATAGACCTAAGAAGTAATGATTTCAAATAATGACAAAATAATGTCTTTCATCTCTACCTTTGTTTTCTATTTTCAAAGCCAGCATCTTCTCCCAGGGGAAAGAGAGTTACAGAACCATGGTTTCTCGTTTCCCTTAAGAATAGTGTTTGTGATAACTTGTCAAAAGCTTTACCTGCCAATTTAAATGCACAGAATGTGTTTTATTTGCATGAGTTTTTGTTTTGTTTTTTAACAACTTTATTGAGGTTAAATCCACATATCATATAGTTTATCCATTTAAAGTGTTTGATTCAGTGGCTTTCTATTCACAGAATTGCACAGACATCACCAAAATCAATTTTATAACAGTTTTGAACCCTTTGGCAGTTACTTCAAAGATCACTATTATCCCTACTACTAAATAAGTATGAATCTACTATCGGTATGTGGTATGTGTATTTTTGCCTCTTCTGGACATTTCCTTTAAGTGGAATCATGCAGTATATGCTATTTCTGTTACATAACATATTAGGTTCATAGTGCTGTAGCAGGTATCGGTGCTGCATTCCTTTTATGGATAGATTTTTTATTGTCTGAATATACCATATTTTGTTTTTCCAATCATCAGTTGATGAACATTTGTGTATTTCCACTTTTTAGCTGTTATTTATAAATCTGCTATGAACATTCTTATGCAGTGTTTTGTGCGAACGTGTTTTCATTTTTGTGGATATATAACAATGAGTAAATTGCTGGCTCAAATGGTAACCAAAGGAGCTGCATCATTTTACATTATTACCAGTAATATATAAGGATTCTAGTTTTTCCACATCCTTCTCAGTACTTACTGGATATGAGAAAGCTTAGGTGAAATCTTAAGAATACAATTCATGAATACTACTTGTCCTGCTTAAATGTTAAACTGTCAGGTTAGCTTACTAACTTTCCATTTCCAGGGGTTTTACAAGGAGTTGTGCATATTTTAAATATTTTGAGTTCAAGATTATATAAATTCCCCCTCAAATTCATTCCAGTTTTAAGTAATTCATGATACGAGATGGTTCATCTCATCTTTTTACCACAGGTTTGTCTTAACAATTGGTGAGACAGTAAGAAATCTGTGACAAAAAAATTTTTGCTTATGTAATAAATTATGATCTATATTGCCTGGAGAGTTTGTGGGGTTTTGGTATTTTGGGAACCTCCCAGCTAAATTGGGATTCTAGTCAAGAGCAATTAGCAACCCTAACGGGAAATGAAGGGAGCTGAGTGTGCCTTTCACAGGAGACTTCTTTTGCCTGGTACACAGTCTAATGCCTCGTTGTCCAACCCCTGATCAAGGAGTCCCTTACATGAGAAACTTGTTTATACTGGCAGATGCCATGTGGACTTTGACCCATGTCTTGTTTATGCCTACCTAAGCATTTGCTAGTGTTCAGAGCCCAGTCTTGTGTTCTCCTGGGCATTCTGGGGAAAACCTTGCTTGGGATAGCTCCTAGTTCTTTAGATGGAAGGCACAATTGGCTGCCAAGGCAACATAAAAATCCACTCATCTTGGTATACTTTTTCCAATGGAATTTTTCACTAATTGAGTAATATAAATCACCAGGAAAAAAGGATTTGTACAAACAGAAATTTTCTTAATGGGTAAATTTTCAAGAGTAATGCCTCATACATAGTAGTCACTCAGTGGATATTGAATGAATGAATGAGTACTCTTATCCCATATAGGGACAAGATTTCTATAAAGATCCTTGTGCCGCAGTCCGGCTGCAGCAAACTAACCAGGGGGTGACGAGCAACTTGTGTAGATTGATACAGCAGGAGTGGGAGCCGTTTATTGTAGGACAGGAGGGGTATATATACATTCCACACAGCTTATCTTAATTATCATAAACTAGATACAGCAGTCAACCAATAAGGAATCTCCACACTTAATGGCTCGCTGGTGTTACTTCATAAACCACTGTGGCAAAATGCCAGGCACCATCTTGACTTGTTTACAGACCCTAACACCTTGAATTTTGAAAGCAAATTACTGTTTTTCTTTTTAGTGTTTACTTTGTCTTTGTATATTCTGGAAATTAGAACTTACATTATTTTCCATATTGAAGTGTTAGAAATGTTGTCAATTCTTATGGTATTTTACCAAAAGCAAAACTTAGTAAAAACATCATCAAAATTAACCAAATGAAACTACTGTTTACACAGTTTTACTGCGCTTTTGATTAATTAATTATTTTATTAAAAAAATAGATTTAAAGCAGTGTCTTAAAAATAAGTTTTAAAAACTCAGACTGAAGTCTTGTTTTATTCTAGATATGGTTAAAGCCACACAGCGTTTAGTCAATGGTAGTAGGTAACTTCTTTGTAGCAAAATAGGGTATCAAATTTTCTCAAATACATTGTGAAAATGTAATATTAACCAATTTTCGGAATTGAATTTTATAGCATGTATCAAGCACAATGAAACCAATTCTATTTCTTGATTTATTATTATGGCAGTATATTCCAAATTCAGAAGTAGAAATTTTAAAATGGCTTAATTTCACTTTCTGATTAGATGACAGCTTAGATATCTTGGAAAACCCATTTGATTATCATACCCCTAAAGTGCTAGATAAAATACCTTTAAAGAAAGGAAAAAAAAAAAAAAGTCGACTCACTGCATAGATCAACGCATAGATCAACTGGCAGGAATAAGGAAAATTCTTAGACTCAAAAGAGAAAATGGAAGTAAGAATCTAGAGACATTTACTAAAGGCAGGAATTGTGCTGGGGAAATATGCTGTTCATTTGTGAGTAGTTTTATAGATCTACCATTTTCATGCTTGGTACGGGAGATAGCATCTAAGGCTCCTAAGAAGTAGAAATGACTATTGTTCATTAAAAAACTAAATGAAAGCCAAGTGTGGTGGCATATGCCTATAATTACAGCTAATCGGAAGACTGAGGCAGGAGGATTGCAACTTTGAGGCTAGCCTGGGCAACTTAGCAAGATCCTGCCTCCAAATAAAAAGAACTGGAAATGTAGCTCAGTGGTAAAGCACTTGCTTAGAGTGTGCAAGGCCATGGGTTCAATCCCCAATACCAGGGGGAGAGAAAAGACTAATGATGGGAGTGAGGGGAATCCCCAGTTGGCAATGTTGAGGAAACTTTTCTACCTCAGCATTTGTTCTGGGTGAAGGAAAACAGATAAGTAAAAGCCTTTCCTGAGCATTTACAACCATAAGTCCCATACCATGCAGCTCAACAGCTTGAATATAAAAACAAAGCAAAACAAAAAACTCAAGAAAGTATGGATTTAGCTTAAGGTAGTAGTTCTGCATTGGTATTGTTCCCAGGTGTATAACAAAAGCAAATATGAATTCTCTTTGGAGAAATTATTCTTACCTAGACCTTAAAGAAGTATCAGAGTTTTATAGGTATCACCTTACTATCAAAAATTCGCTAACATTCAAAACCAAGGCATTATGGGTAAAAGAGATACAAATAAACCAGAATTAGACCCAAAGAGATAATTGGACTTATTTGATATGAAATATGATGGAAATGTTTATATGTTTATTTTTATTAACTTTTAAAAATTGACATAATTGTGTTTATTTCTGGACTATAGTACGTTTTCATTTATGTATATATTAAATAAAGATTTACTCAAGCTAATTAACTAATGGATTCATTACCTCACCAACTTACCTTTTTTTAAATGGTAATAATGCAAATCTATTCTTTTAGAAAACTTGAATCATATACTAGATTATAATTGACCATCATTACCATACAGTGCAGTAGATGACTAAAACTTCTTCCCTCCACTCTAATTGAGACTTTATATTCTTTAAGCAACATCTCGAAGAGATTTGATAGTACTATTAAGAATAAGACATGCTAAAACAAACTAGACAGATTTAAAAATAAGGTCTGTTCACTGCACAGATCAACCCAGTACTACTTGAATAGCCAACACTACTTCTGGAAGTGAACATAAAATAATTCAAATTATAAACACAAAGGATGGTTCACTAATACAGAAGTATAGCTAAAGAGAGAATTAGCAAATTGGAAGATAGACTTGAGGAAAATATGCAGAATATAGGATGAAAGATATATATAAAAGAGAAGTTAAAACATAGATGGTAGAGAAGACAACATTTGTCTAATCAGAGTTCCAAACGGAGCTAACAAAATGAGGAGAGGCACTATTCAAAGGGATAATAGCTGAGCATTCATTAATTAGTGTAATCAACATATGAATTCACTGATTTATTAAGCATATCAAATCCTGGGTAGACAAGTAAAAATAAATTCTTATGTAGATACATCAGAGAGAAACTTTTGAGTGTGATAGATGTAGAAATACCTAAAAAGAAGCCAGAAAGGTAAAGATTTATTTGTAGAAGAACAGTAATTATGTTGACAACGATCGTAACTGTTGACTTTTCAGTAACAGCCATGGAAGCTGTAGAATAGTGGAATAATATCTATAAAATACTCAGAGAAATAACTGTCAATCTGGAAATGTATACCCAGCAAAACTACTC
Organism: Marmota marmota marmota; assembly: GCF_001458135.2. Classification (NCBI taxonomy): domain Eukaryota; kingdom Metazoa; phylum Chordata; class Mammalia; order Rodentia; family Sciuridae; genus Marmota; species Marmota marmota. The sequence continues at coordinate 56,194,619 of NW_025999900.1, read as the reverse complement.
CCATAAGTGAGGACAAAGTAGACATTGTCAGATACACAAAAACTGAGTGTATTTTCCACCAGTAAGTCCACACTAGAAAACTTTCTAGAAGAGGTACTTTCCGGGAGAAGAAAAGTGGTGCCAGGGAGGTTTCTGAGATACCAAAAGTTTTGATGAAGAGTAATGTAAATGGTATTAACAATGTGAAACCATAGTCATAACATCTAATTTGTGGGATTAAATAGGAAAACTGAAATATTGGATAAAATAACATAAAATTTGGGGGGAGTGATAGGAATTAGTGCTCTGAGATACCAGCTTTAACATGTGGTATGGTTTGGATATGAGGTGTCCCCCAAAAGCTCCTGTTAATACAGGAATAGTCAGAAGTAAAGTGATTAGATTATGAAAGCTATAGCCTGATCATTCCAACCTAGTTTGAATGGATTGACTGGGTGATAATTGTTGGCAGGTAGGGTGTAGCTGTAAGAGGTGGGTCACTGGGGGTTGGGGTATGCCCTAGAAGTTTTGTTCTTCTTGTGTCCTCTTTCTTCCCACCCCCTCTCCTTCCTGACTCTGCCATGAGCTAAGCAGCTTTCTTCCACTGACACCTTCACCCATGTTGTGCTGCCTCACCTTGGGCCCAGAGCAATTGCGTTGACCATCCATGGACTGAGACCGCTGAATCTGTGAGCCCCAGATAAACCTTTCCTCTTCTAAGTTGTTTTTGTCAGGTGTTTTGGTCACAGCAATAAAAATGCTAATAAACTACATGCACATGAATTTTAATATGTGTAAATTTTCAAGCTACTTGAAAAAGGAACAAAAAGCCCAAATAGTACTATCACTGTGAAATAATTTGATCAGTTATTAAAGCTCTCCCCACTAGGAAACCATTGGTAGAGTTTAAGAATGAGTTCTACCAACATTAAAGTCATGGGTAATTTTATTCTTCAAACTTTTCCAGAGAACAGAATAAGGGAGATTATTTCTTCCATCTCATTTTTGAGGCTAGTATAACCTAGATTCCAAAAACATGTAAGTACGAGGGAAGAAATTTTTATTATCAAATAAAATCAAACCTTGTGTGTATTTCTTTCAGCACATTTAATAGTCTGCTTTTCCTTTGAGTGGTTTGATTATAGGCCTTTAAGGCATTTTATCAAAGGTGAGTGTGGTTTGTGGTTTGGATATGAGGTGTCTCCTAAAAGCTCATATGTGAGACAGTGTAGCATGTTGAGAGGTGTTTAGATTATGAGGGCTGTACCCTAATTAATGGATCAATTCATTGATGGATTAATAGTTTGAAAGGGCTGCTGTAGGTGTGTTAACTGCAGGCAGGTGAAGCAAGATTAGAGGAAGTGGGTCACTGGGGGCCTGCTCTTGGGGAGTATATCTTGGTCCCCTGGCTGCTACTCTTCTCTCTCAGCTTTCTGCCTACCCTCAGCTGAGCCTCTGTCCTCTGTCACACCCTTAGGCCGTGACATTCTGCCGCAATAACAGAGTGGGCTAATCATGGACTGAACCTTTGAAACCACGAGTCCCAAATAAAATTTTCCTTATCTAAGTTGTTCTTGTCAGGTTTTTTGGTCACAGCGATGACAAGCTGACTAACACAGTGTGCCAACAGCTTAGTTGTGATGGTTCACCTTTGCATGTCCACTTAGCCATAGTGGGTCTGTCGTCAGCCATGGATGCCGCTTTTCCTTCACCTCAGCTGACAATGTGTAGCTTTTATGAGAAGATGGAATAACTAAGAAATGTCATTTATAGATATTCCTGAATTTTAAATCAGTTTTGATGACTAAATGGAGTAGGTGGAAACTTTTATTAGGAATATAATAAAATCTCAGTTTTATTCAAAAAATTCACCACTAATCTTTCAGTTTCATTACCTTTTTAAGATAATTTTTTTCCAGCGCTACTTAGAATAATAGAAAAGCCTCATCAGATGTCTTTATGTGTCATGTAAGGTTTTCTTTGGAAGTGAAACTAAAAACTTTTCTGATGAGTTAATTTTGTATATTCTGAACTAAGAAAAAAAATGCTGTTCATCAGATATTTTGAAGACTTTGTGGACTATTTGAATATGAGAGATGAAAGATTTTTTATTTAAATCTTAAATGTCTATAATATCCGTCAACATCTCATTTATTCAGATAGTGCTCTCTCTTTTCACTTTTTTCTTGTTTCCTTTAGTCCATTAATAATCTGTTGGTCTCTTTACTCAGCTTGGAACTTTGAAATAATTTTTGGCTTTTCTCTATTTTAATCGCTTTATGTCCAGTTTCTCATGAAGTTGTATAAGTTTTCTGTAAAAATGGCCCTTGGATTCATCTGTGCTCCTGTGTTCCTAGTGCCATTGCTCACTTTACCTTATGCATGGGTTATTGAAAGGGATATCTTAGCTGGTCTGTTTTTTGCAGGTTCTCTCCTCTGTTTTGTACATTTTGAACTATGTTCTATTACAAACAATATGCAACTTACTAAATACATTACTGTACAATTACCCTAAGAACTTATAGTGTCTTTTTTCCAGTTACATATTCAAGTCCAAATTCTTGCTTAGCTTTTAGTTTCTATGTTTTTTCCTCAGCCCCCCTGCTAGCCCGCCTCCTTTCTAGTCAGTTTATTTTCTTGTACTCCCTACCATTATCTGTACTCTGCTCTGACCTGTGTTTTTATCATTTTCCCCCATCTCAAGTATTCTTTCTTTTTTTTTTAAGAGAGAGAACTATTTATTATTTATTTTTTGGCGGACACAACATTTTTGTTTATTATGTGTTGCTGAGGATTGAACCCGGGCCGCACGCATGCCAGGCGAGCGCGCTACCGCTTGAGCCACATCCCCAGCCCCAAGTATTCTTTCTTTTTCCAGCTGTCTAAATCCTTACCAGATTGCTTCATTCTCGGAATCGTTGCTCTAAGAGTCCTTTGTAGAGATTTCAGCACCGAGTTGTCCTCTGAATTTCCCTTCAGCTTTCTTCCACATTGTAAACTTCTCAAGATGATCTGTGTGTTTCTGCAGCCCTCTTGCCCTGCCCGCTTCCCACAGCCCAGCACAGGATGTGGCCAAATAGTTTAACAAAGATATCACTTCTGATTCTGCCTCTCATATTATTTCTCAGATCGATACTCCAAAGTCCAAGAAATATCTTTGGTTCATCTTTTAGAATTCTTTCTTTCATGTGGAAGTATTTGTGGGAATAATGATTTTAATTTATTTCTTTTCCTGTCTGCCTTCCTTATGACCATTTGGTTTTCTTTGCGATGTCTGTCCAAGTATAGTCATGCCACTTGTTAGCAGGGTTATGTTCTAAGAAATGTGTCCCTAGATGATTTAGTCATAGTGTGAACATCATAGAGTGTACTTAGATAAACCTAGATGGGCTGGCTCACTCCACACTCAGGCTAAAGGTGTAGCTTAGCTCCCAGGCTACAAACTGGAACAACGTGTTGCTGTACCGAATACTGTGGGCAGAGGCAATACAGTGGTATTTGCATATGTAAGTGTGCCTAAACATAGAATATAAAAATACCAGAGGGTACGAATGTTTCAGCTCCATTATAACCTTACAGGACCACCATCATATTTGCAATCTGTCATTGATTGAAATATTCTTATACAGCTCTTTATTCCATAGGAAAGTTTTAAAATCTACCCAGTATTATCAGTAATTCTGATAATGAAGCGGAGCTTGAGGATCTCAGCTAAAAGACTACTTTTTCTCTGAATTTTCTTTATTGATAATACATGATCATGTATTTTGGGGATTTGATGTGATCTTGACTTACCATAATAAGAAAGAAAAACACAAGTTTTGCCATGAGACTGTCGAGGATGCAGTCAGGTTGGCTTATACACCATTTTGATGCCTTCTGGTTGTGGAAGCCTTGAGGGTAGGGGGTGACTTAGAATACCATGTTTGTATCCTGACACTATCACTGCCTATCTGAGTTCCCTGAAGAAATCATATGAATGCTGTGAGCCCAGGTCCCTTTCAATGTAAGTTAGTAATACCCATCTCTCAATGTAGTTACAAGATCAATGAGATAATGGATAGGAAATGCCAGTTGCTAGATAACCATCTATCTGGCTATTTATTCAATAGGGAACTCCATAGTAAAGGTGTGATATAAATTGGAAAAACACAATTATTTACAACTTCTAAGGAGAGATTGCTAGTTATTTCATATAGTTACTTACTTTGCTAGCATTTCTGGGAGTAATTTCAACTAATGTGATATTTCTAATAAAAACTGAAAAAAATCATTTAAATGAGGGATTGGTAGTTGAAATTTTATTAGCATTTTTAAGAAGTTGATTGACTGTTACCTTAAAAATAACATCAAATTAAAAGATTATATTTCTTATTCTTTGTTTTTTTTCTCTTAAGTACTCAACCATTTTAGGTTTGGAACAATCTTAGTGTATTGTAGGTAAATAGTCTTACTGTAAGGTTTGCATAAAATGAATAATAAAATGTTTAGATTTCTTGACACATAGTAAATACTATACTGTTGTGATTTAGGTATGAGGTGTCCCCCAAAAGCTCATATGTGAGACAGTGCAAGAAAGCTTAAAGGTGAAATGATTGGGTTATCAGAGCCTGAACCTAATCAGTGCATTCATCTCTGATGAGGATTAACTGGGTCTTAGCTTTAGGCAGGTAACATGTGGCTGGAGGAGGTGAGTCACCAGGGGCATGCCTTTGGGGTATATATTTTGTCCTTGGTGAGAGAACGCTGTGCTTCCTGATTATCATGTCCTGAGCGACTTTCCTCGACCACACACTTCCACCGTAAGGTTCTGCCTCATCTTGGCCCTGAGGAATGGAGTCAGCCATCTATGGACTGAGACCTCTGAAACTATGCGTTCCAAACTAAACTTTTCTTCCTCTAATTGTTCTTGTTAGGTCTTTTGGTCACATTGGCGAAAAAGCTAAAATATACATTTTAGCTATTTTTATGGAAGCTGAAAGGGAAAGTAACCCAGCTTCTAAAAGAGCTGATATAGTACATTACTGAGCTCTCAAATTAGCTTACTGTAGAATTGAGTATCATTTCTTCATCAATGTTTAATTGTAAAGCCTAAAATAAGTCTAGCACTGGGAACAATGACCACCAGAGGTCTTCCTGCTTTCAGGCTGGACCTTGCTAACCATTATCTGCACCACAACTAGAGCAGTCTTTCTGAAGTGCAGATTTCATATGTCACTTTTCTGCGTAAGACCTTTCAATTCATTCCCATTTCTCTCAGAATTCATTATTCACATGTGTTTATTGGGAGGCTCTTGCTGTTTCGGGTGGTGGGGATAGACTAGTGAGTATTTTTAAAAAGACACATTACATATAAACTCACGAATTGAAAGTTGAAGTATGGTCTTCATTAATGTAGAATTACTTCTGAGTTTATAAACTTGGACTGAGGGCTGGCAAGTGTAGAACTCTAAACTGCTGCACCTACAGGAGTGTCTAATAAGCAGTATCGTCTGTGCCTATCTTGGTCCCTGGGTCCTCTTAAGAAGCTCACTTTTTACTTACATGGATTTTTTTCATCTAATCAACAACAGATCTTGCAAGTTTTTCTGTGGAAATGCTGATTTATCCAGTAGAGATTCTTCCTGGGCTGCCTGTTTCTGCCTTGAGTGTCCTCCTTGTAATGTAGTCTGTGGTGTGTCTTTACACATTGGTCTCAGACTTTGGTATTAAACAAACAAACAAAAAAAACTCCTAGCAGGGTAGTCTTTTTTGTTTGCTTAATAAATCTTTTTTTTCAGCAGATTTTTATATTGGTGTATAAATATGCCATGTATAAATATGCCATGATGAAACCCACAAAATATGGCATATTTATACATGCATATAACATAATTCAGTTTCCCTCCCAGTACCTCCCCTTGCCCTTCCCCTCTCTGATCTCTTTCCTCCACCCTAATAGTCTTCTTTTTGCTTTTATGATGTCCTTTTTTACCCCTTTAGCTTCCACATATGAGAGAAATCATTTGATAATTAACTTTGAGTCTGGCTTATTTGCCTAACATGATACTTTCCAGTTCCATCCATTTTCCTGCAAACAACATGATTTCATTCTTCTTTGTGGCCAAATAAGACTCCATTGTGTATGAGTATCATATTTTCTTTATCTGGTCATTTGTTGATGGATACCTAGGCTGATTCCATAACTTGGCCACTGTGAATTGTGATGTGATCAAAATGGGTTGCATAACTCTAAAGAATGCCAACTTTGGGGCTGCAATTGTAGCTCAGGGGTAGAGCTCTTGCCTTGTACTTGTAAGGCACTGGGTTCGATCCTCAGCACCACATTAAAAAACAATAATAAAGGTATTTTGCTCAGTTAGAACTAAAAAAAAAGTTTTAAAAAAATGCCAACTTTAATTCTTAGATAAATACCAAGAAGTGTTATGGTCAGGTCATCTTATAGTTCTATTTTTTGCTTTTTGAGGAACCTCCATATTGTTTTCCTTAGTAGTTGTACTAATTTATATCATCACCAACAGTGTGTAAGAGTTCCCTTTTCCCTCACATTCTTACCAGCATTTATTGGATTCTTAGAGTAGTTTAGATTTGGATTTCCCCAATGGCTAAAGATGTTGAACATTTTTTCATATAATTATCAGCCATTTGTACTTCTTCTAAGAAGTGTGTATTCAGTTCATTAGCCCATTTATTGAATGGGTTATTTGTTTTTTTGGTGTTGAGTTTTTTGAGTTCTTTATTTACTTTGGATACTAATCCTCTGTCAGAAGAATAGTTGGCAAAGACTTTCTTCTGTTCTGCAGGCATCTTTTCATGCTGTTTCCTTTGCTGTGCAGGAGATTTTTAATTGATACCATCTCATTTATCAATTCTTGATACTACTTTCTATTGGAATCCTATCAATAGATGATTGCTTGTGCCTATACTGGCACATAGGGAAGAATGAAAGACCTAAAATAGCCAAAGCAATCCAGAATGCTGAGGAATGCTGCAAGTATCACAATGACCAGCTTCAAATTATAGTGTAGAGTCATAGTAACCAAACCAGTATGGCACTGACATAAAAAACAACACACAGATCAATGGAATAGAAGACAGGCAGAATCCCATACAGCTATAATCATCCAGTTCTTGACCTAGGTGCCAAAGACATACATTGAGAAGTCATCCTAATTAGCACATGGTGCTGGGAAAGCTGGATGTCTGTATGCTGAAGAATGCAAGTACATCCCTGCCTCTCACCCTGTACAAACATCAGCCTAAAATGGATCAAAGATCTAGGCATAAGACCAGAAACTACATAATAGACTTTTCAGATTTCTTTCTTCTGAGTAATTTTCCACTAGAGGGTGCTAGAAATTGTCCTAGGCAATTTAAACACTGCCACTTTTTGGTGAGATGATGGGAAAAAACTTTGGCTGAGTCATGTAAAAGACTTTTAAATAATATGAAGACTTAGTCATCATTTGTCATTTTACTCTTTTGTTTGGAAAGTATTCCTATTTAAAAAGTACATTTGAAAGCATACGTTCATTAAATTGTCAAAATTGTCATTCAGAAAATTTATGATTTTACATCTGTGTATACCCACTTGCTTCAATGTAAACCTACAATGTTTCTATAAATTCTAGAAGTTAAATATTTGTGTTGTTTATATCATATTCAAAAGATGATTCTGTATGAAGGTATTGATATTATCTCCTAAGTATAAATATAATTTTTATTTGTTATTGTTGTTGTATTAGGTCATATTTGCCAGAATCAGAGGGCAGGGATTTGGATTCATGTGACTGACTGCAGGAGAATGAGAGGAAGGGAGGTGGGATAGGCAGGGGAAGAGCCAAAGCCGGAGTGGTCTGAGCTGGGGTTAGCTTCAGCCTGAATCCATGGAAGTTTGGGGCAAGAGTCAGGAAGCAGGACTTTTGTGTCCAAAAAAATATATATTTTTTTGGATAAAATATTTAATAAAAATATTTGTTATATATTTATATAGTCACTGGCCACAGGCTGCTTGAGTGGAGGTGAGGTAGGGAATGGTGGCATCTAACCTTAGTCACTGGCCACAGGCTGCTTGGGTGGAGGTAAGGTAGGGAATGGTGGCATCTAACCTTCCAGGGGAGGTGGATCCCGTCTACTTTAGGCCCTTTTCCAGGGAAGGAAGCCGCCGTGGGCCATTGGCCCTCCTGGCAGCTGGGGTGTAGGCGCACCAGTCTGGAGAAGGGCTCGGGCAGGGTACTAGCACTACCAGCATCCGCTTAGGTGGTCACGGACTGATGCAGTGAAGACATGACCGTCTAGTTTGGCAAATAACTGGTTTGTTAAGATGTAGAATGATTTATGAATGTGCGTCTTGGTTTTCTTTGATTCCTTTTTTTGTGTGTATTTTTTTTAAATAAGCATCTGTGGATAATTATCTCCTCAGTTTAGACCTCACAGTAAGACATGGTTTCTTTGCAACTTTTCTCTTCTTGGCTGAACCATAACTGTTTGTTTTTCAAGTCGCTTGGGACCAAGGGTAACAAACAGCCTGTGAATCTTACAGGTCCCCCATGTGGAGGTATCCGGTAGTCAGCCACAGCAGCATACACACACATAACTGCAAGCTGATTAATGTATAGTCTCAGCTTTCTCTGAAACTTAAAAAGTACTAGAAGAAAGAGTACTGTGAAATTTGTCTTTAATTATTCTAGCTAATGCAGTATGTGTAAATGGAATTGATGGGTAGTTAGTTCCTTAACTGTTTTTGTTTTAACCTTCTTACATGTCAAGTCTTTGTTCAGAAGCTGTCACCATCCATGAGAAAATGTACTCATTTGTGTTCCTGATTCGACATATAATTGTTTTTGACCGTTAAAACGATTAAGCAAGTGAGTCAGGATGGTTCTGGTTAATTTAAAAAACAAAATTGAATTAAATCTAGAATAATGGCACTTTTATTATGCATCTCTTATCTAAAGAGGATATGAGTGTTTTTGTCTAAAACAAATGGACTACCTCAGCCTCCTTCGGAAAAATTATTGCCTGTAATTTCCTGTGCTTTTATGTGTCTTTACTTTTGGCATCAGTTTATTTAATCAAGCATCTTGTGAGTTCATAGTTTTTTCTAAAAACTATCTTTAATCATGCTTTTTACTTATTTATATTTTTATATATTTATATAGTTATGTATCGATATATTTTGTTGTCTATGTTTATCTAGAAATATATATTTGTTTATATTTGTGTGTATGCATTTATGTAAACAATGTATTTGTGGCCTTATTTCCACAGGATGTGATGGATCACTCTAGACTGGTAGTGTATGTACACATATAATATGTATATATGTATGCATATGTTTGAATAAATTACTATATATGTGTGTACACATATTTATGTTCACTTATATTTATGTATTATATAAATAGGTATGTTTGTACATGCATACCTATATAAATATTTATGAAATAAGTCTCTTTCTTTTTAAGAGGGTATAAAATCCTCAGTCTACCAGTGATGACCAAAAAGACATCTCCAAACTTTCAGGGATAAGTAATTGAGACTTCTTTTTTTTAAAAACTTAGAAATTTTATTTTTATGATTTTACAAATCCTGACAATAACTTTAAATATATTAAATAGTATAAATTCTTCATTTTTACTTGAAAATTATTGAAATATTGTTAAAATATGAAAATACTTTTCATAGATACAAGGGTGCAATTAAAGGATTTTTGGTTTTGGTAGTGGTATTAGGGATCAATCCAATGATGCAGGCTACACAAATGCTCTACCACTGAGTTACATCCCTAGCCCTAGTGTGCAATTAATATTTCTTTTATAATTTAGGAATCACTGCCTCTGTTTGATAAATAGGTAAAATCATGTGCATTTTATTTTTAATGTGTTTTGAAGCTGACATATTTCAAAAACAGATTAAGGGAGTCTTCAAAGATAGCAAAAAAAGAGAATTGGAAAGCAGAGAGGGAGGGAGGGAAAGGAAAGAGAAAGAGGGAGGTAAAGAAGGAAGGAATCCAGATTGAAGGGAGGTGCAGTAGGTCTTACAGACATCTGGGTGAGGTAGACATTGTAATTGAGTCTTGAATTTAACTCTAGGTTACCAAGAGTTTAGGCAAGAGAGAAAACTCTTTAGCTTGTATAATTTGTTTGTGAGGGCTGTGTAAACTCATCTAGAATGGTGGCTTTCAAGCACTTTTGACTATTACCCATAGCAAGAATTAGGTTTTTTATTGCAACTCAGTGTAGGTATATTTATAAATACAAGTTTATTTTATTCATATGTGGTGCTGAGAATCGAACCCAGTGTCTCACATATGGTTGGCAAGCGCTCTACCACTGAGCTACAATCCCAGCCCACAAATGCACATTTTTTTCACTAATATTTAATTAGTGTTTGTCATTGGCCAGGCCCCATTCTAGATGCTTATGTTAACTTATTTGATTCTCAAACCATATCATGTAGAAACTATTACTATCCCCAATAAGAAAATTTAGATGTAGATATATTAAATATTTTGCCCAAGGTCACAGAGTTAGTAAATAACATATCTAGGATTTAAACCCATGCAATCTGATACCAGAGTTTGATTGTTTTGTAGCACTTTGAGGGTTGGACCCAAGCCATGTGTGTGCTAGGCAAAACCTCTACCACTGAGATACAACCCAACTCTCTATTTTTCATCATTGTTCTGTATTGCCCCCTATTTCTTCCTCCCATGTGCTTAATTTGTTCACGTTCATGTATACATATGTATGTATATGTGTGTAGAAAGAGGAAACAGAGGTTTAGTGAAAACGTTTAGTGTATTCAATTCTATTTAAATGTTTTTGAAAATGCTTGTTGGGCCCACTAAATCATCTACCAATGGATCTCATCCCATTGTTTGAAAAAAGCATGAGTTGTATAGAGACTTTTAATAAGCTTGGAAGTTCTTGAATAGCTGCTGTATCGTGGGCATTAAATAATATCATGAGGATATTATCTTTGATCCAAAACCAGATATTCTTAAAAACACATAATTTTCTTTTTTATATAGTTTCTTTAAAAGGTGACACACAGAAATTAAACTTCAATTTCCTTAAAGTCTTTCTGAGTAGAACTTTGCTACTGCATTTGTCCAGGTGAGGTGCTTTAGTTGATCTGGCTTAACAGAGGGTAAATTTTAGAGAATTTCCCAGAATCACAATAAGTGTTCTTTTCGATTATGAAGTGTAGTCAGATGTTTCACTGAGTCTTCAGACGTATAATATTATGGTCAGTTTCACATGGAACTCTGTGTGTTTGTTTTTTTATACAGACTGTGCTGCTATAATGCTAAAATAAACCTGCTCGGTGGCGGTTTTCTGGGCATTGATACTCCAGTGTCACCTCACTTGTAGGTGAGGCAGGCTTGAAACTATCCAACAAGGATGCCAATTTTTAATGACATAGCAAGTGAAATTTAGAGTACCCAGAGTATATTTCTTGCTTGGTTCCATATCTGGCATTTCTGTTGTGGGGTTAATGAGGTTCTGTGGGCAGGCAGGTCAGTTGTCAGCTGGGAGCTAGGGCCCTTCACGTGTGGGGAAGATGAACATCCTTCCCCAAGTTAAATTACATGAGAGGAAGGGATGTGGCCAGGCATTATAAATAGTTCTTACACAGTTATGGCAGATTACAAAGCAGTGGCTGTATATAGATGTCACTATGTTAAGATATTTTCCTGTTCTAAAATGGTGGTAGCTAGGTTTCCTAAGTTCACTTTAACCAGGGAAGATAGCCAAGACAGATTAAATACCAAAATTAGAAGGGATTTCTTCATGCCAGTCCATTGTTCCTCCCCAAAAGAGAACGAGCCACCTGTGGCTCAACACTGTGGATCTGAATTGCTAGATTCTTTTACTAAAGACCCAGCTTCGACCTTAGGTCAAAATCATGGGCTGAGAGGAGGGGATTACTGCATACAGCTCTTTCCTTAATCTTTACTTGTTTCTTAGCCTGCTTATTTTTTTTTTTCATGCCTTCAACATTGAGTTTTTACCAGGCTCCAGCTCCAGAATTACTTGCTAATGATACAAAGTGAGTAAAATCAGACACAGTCAATGATTTTGTGAAATTCATAGCCTATTGTAAGTTAGATGATAAAACAATCCCACAAATAAATATAAAATATCATTCCTGATTATTTCTATGATAGAGGAGTCCAGAGGTATAAGAGCCTAAAACAGGGAGAATTATCCTACTTGGGAAGTCAGGAAAGGATGTCAGAACAGAGGTCTGAAGGAGTTAGCTGAGGATATGGTGGGGACATGGAAAGAGAGGAAGAAGCCAGGTAATTGAGAAACTTAGGTTAAGGATGCTCTTTATCATGAGAACAATAGGAAAACAGGTTTTTTGAACTAGAAGGTGTGTATTTTTTTATCAAGTTAGATGACAGCACAAAAGACATGTTTATCAGATTGAAAATGAGAGCAAGCTGGGACTCATAGCTAGAAAGATGGATGAGTATGGTACTGTTTAATAAGATGCTGATCATCTGGAAGGTCGAGAAGGGTGCATTCAGCTGTAGTTAGTAGATATTCTCTCAAGTGACACAATAGATACTTGAGGTTAATCAAAGAAAGTGGATTCAAGTGAGAATCATTTCAAAAAGGATAGATATGTATTTTTAGAATGTTTTTTTTAACTTAATGTACAAATATACATTCCTTGCCAGTCTTTGGATGTAGGCTTAAGACTTCGAGAATACATTCATTAACAATGGTTGTTTTACACAAACCACACTTGTAAGGCACCCTTTAAAATTAACAGTTTCAGATTCTTTTCAGTAGAGTGAGAACTAGACACATTTGAAGCAATCTGAGTAGAAAGATTTCCAAAATTTTCCCCCTTAGCCTTTTATAGTTGTTTCACCCACACCTAATTTTTCAACAGTTCCTTTTAAGTGTCTTGCTTTTATCTAATCCTTTCAAAGCATTCAACCTCATTATTCTCTTTTCTTTCACATTCACATTTTATTGGCTTATATAATGTCTAATTACATTATGTAATAAGAATAACTCATAAAAGAAGCATAAGCCTGGAGGACAATAAGTATCAGTGACTAGTGCAAAGCAAGAGGGCAGGAGCTCGTGGTGCACTAGCTCACTGGAGGCCTTCCGTGTGCAGCCAGGGTGTTTCAGAGGGAAGGGGAGTGATTTTTGCTGGCTTTCCCCCCCCCCCTTTAAAGCAGTAGTTTATGTCAAGTGAAATAGTTTATGTCATAAATTTGATATGAATCCAGAGTATGATGTAACTAGTAAGCAGTATACGTACTCACACACACACACACACACACACACACACGGTATACATTTTAAAGCAGCATTAATAAAAGTTTAAATGACAGAAAGCAGTGGTCTCAGGATGGATGTGCCATTTGGATCCTAGTGAGAGCACTGTATATAAGTTGAGCACTTTTTATTTTTTTGTGGGAGGTGGGGTACCGGGAATTGAACTCAGGGGCACTTTACCACTGAGCCCATCCCTAGCCCTACTTTGTATTTTTTTTTTTTAATTTAGAGACAGGATCTCACTGAGTTGCTTAGTGCCTCACTTTTTTTTTTTGCTGAGGCTGGCTTTGAACTCACGATCCTCCTGTCTCAGCCTCCTGAGCCTCTGGGATTACAGGCATGCACCACTGCACCCAGCTTGAGCAATCTTAAGGATGTAAACCAGGGCCTTCTGAACAATGTTTCTTCACCTTTTTGGACCACGACTGCTTGTTCCAGAATAATGAAGGTAAACATGTATAATTATGAAGTTTTACATGTGTTTAATTATCTTACACTGTAAATTGATTGCTTTTATAGGCAGTTTGTAAAAATAGTTTTTAACAAATTGACCTCATTATCATTTTAATGCAAATGTTAAAGGCTACTTCCGGAACATTTTTTATTTAAAATTTTGGAACAAAATGGAAGAGATTAGCTTAATTGTACTCAAAGTAAATTTCAGCAAAAGACTGTTTTTGCTTGGCTTAAAAAAGAAGTTGAAGTTTGGTCTTGTTATTTGGCATGGCAGCACAAATGTCTGGCTTTATTTTAATGAGTTTTAGCTGTTATAATGGCAAAAACTGCTAAAAAGTTAATTCATAATGATAATCGTGAAAAGTGGAATAAGCGTCCCACATTTGAAAAAGCAAACCAAGAAGAGTACTACTCCAGGAAACCGGAAATCTCTCCACATTACTCCAAACCACTAGGGTCATCAGCAAAGACTGTCAATATTCTACAGTTTTCACCAAGAAGAACAGAATCACAAATCCACACTTCAGTTTGAACAGAGTAACTTGCATATCTACAGTGTCTGGGGAAATTTATATAGTTTCCTTGATATAATTATATATTCTGAAATGGCTACTTGGATAAAAGGTTTTTGACAGCATCCAAAATGGTGTCTGTAAGGCCTTGAATTGAAAGATTTATCTTATTCAGGGTCACAGATGTCTTTTAAGCTAAGACAGGAAGTGATCCTTTCTGTTATTTTTTTCTTAGAATGTACTTTCTCTCAATCTCAAAATAAGTAGAACTCTACTCAAGTTCAGTCAAGAGCTGCAAGACTAGTGAATTCCATATCCTCTTTTGCTCTGGACCAAGTATCTTGAAAATGCCCCAGTTCTAATGAAGTTGGTTACCGTCACAGCAATAGACAAGACTTCTGTGAAGATTTCTTTTTTTAAAATATTTTTTTAGTTGTAAATGGACACAATAACCTTTATTTTATTTTTATGTTGTGCTGAGGATCAAACCCAGTGCCTTCCACATGGGAGGTGAGCACTCTACCGCTGAGCTACAACCCCAGCCCTCTGTGAAGATTTCTAGTACAGCATTTGATACCATTGCATGTGGATGCAGAAATTAGAGTCACACTAAGGGACGAAGCCAGTCTCTTCACCCCAAGTAGCAAACCCAGATGTGCTTCCAGGCATCTCTGTTGGGGATCCATCCAAGCAGGAAATGCTGTTTATCTTATTCTTGGCCAAAAGAATTTTCACCATCAGTAGCCTTTGCAGTTTCTAAAACATGTTTTCAATATTGGATTATGTAATAACATCAGCATACATGTAATGAACAAAAGCTAGTAGTTGACTGCACTTAAAGCAGTCAGTCATCTAGGTGCAAACAAAAAGGAATTAAATGAAATAATATTGCCACCAATTCCAGTTTTGGTGGTCTCTTACAATATTAAAAGACATGTAGGCAGTTCTGGAAAGGCTGGCATTGTTCAATAGGACTGTTTCACTTTCTCTCTCTACTCCAACCTGCAAACAAGCTTAAACAGATGAGGAATGTTCTTCAAGGCCTCTTCAATGATTGCTGTGTTTTCTTCCCCTTGGCAGTATGATAAGCAGCCTTATGGGTGCTTCAGAAACAAGTCTGTTTGGAGGCCACTATGTTTTAGCTATGCAGCCTGCTCCCAAGTATCTTGTGTGAAATACTGGTTGTTGGGAATGTTTTAAGGCATCTGAATTTTATTGACATAAGCATTCACTCACAATTGCGTTGTGACAGCAGTACTGTAGCTTTAGTGTTAATCATGGCAATTCTTAAAATAAAAACTGAGGAATTGGGAATTTCACTATCCCTCCCCCACCCCTGAAATTTTCTGATAGATGAATATAATTGTGTTGAATGGAGATGTGGTCTTTAATTTGAATTATTGGGAAACTTCTGGACATCATCAAATGGCAAGGAGGATAACTATATATTGTTAGACTTTGTGAAGTGAAACATGGTGTTATAGTTTAGATTTGAATGTACCCTAAAAGCTCAACTATGAGAAGTAAGGAAGTTAAGAGGTCAAATGCTGGGGTTATGAAAACCTTAACCTAATCACCACATTAATTGACTTGAATGGATTAACTAGGTAGTGACTGTAGGCATATGGGGTGTGGTTGGAGGAGGTAGGTTACTGTGAGCATACCTCTGGGATATATGTTTTGTCCCTGATGAACAGAGCTCTCTCTGCTTCCTGATGGCCAAGTCCGGAGATGCTTTCCTTCACCATGCCCTTCTGCCCTGATGTTCTGCCTCACCATGGGCCCAGAGCAATGAAATTGCCATCTGTGGACTAAGACCATGAGCCTCAAATAAACTTTTCATCCTCTACATTGTTCTTCTCAGGTCTTTTGGTCAAATCGATAGAAAAGTTTACTGAAACACATGGCAATAGGATGATTTTGTATTGTTTGAAAAATTGTCACTAACAATCTATACTACCTCATGCTTATTTGGAATAAAATAGAGTTTTCAAAGGAGTAGGGAAGAATTCAATGCAAAGAAAATTTATGCACCCATAGAACACATCAGTGAACCTCCTAATAGCAAGAGGTTTCAAAATCTTATTACTTTGAGATTGGCATAAGGAGTAAGGAGATGACATGATAGTTTTTAAAAACACTTTTAAATGATCTTATGGAAGAAGGGTCAGTATTCTTTTTTTTGTAAGTTCAGAGTGTGGGGGAGGACAAACAGATGAGGATTCAAAATAGGCCTCAATATGAAGAACACTTTGTAACATTCAGAGCCCCCATCAATAAGATGAGGCTACTTTGCAAAACTTTCTTGTCCTAAAAGTAGTCACTAGTGTGTCCATCCCACTGCTAGAATACCTCACCTGGACTGTGACTTTCCTGCAGTGTCTGGCTCCTTATTTATTACTGATAAAGTCATTCACTTAAGGGAAGCAGTTGGAGCTCAGCCAAGAGAGGCACTAAGGAGGCAGGCTCAATGGCAGGTGCCATCTTGGGCAAGTGGGCCCATCTTCCTCACTTTAGTTTCTTCATCTTTGAGATGGATGTCATTGTCTCACCACCTTTACGGATGGTCTAAGAATGGAATGAGTTACTATATATCTAAACTGGCTGCTGAGTACTCTGTTGTTAGGTGCTGACACCCAGCAGTCAGTCAGTCACATGTCAACTGTGCTGAAGAACAATGTGAAGGGTGGAAGACACAGAGCAGCCTTGTTTGAGAGGGTGGATGGACTCTGTGAGTTCTGAGTACTGTAGCTCTGGAGACTGGACTCTGGGAGGTCCAGTGGTACCCCGCATAGCTCCATAGCCGCTTAGAGGACTTTGCTTTCTCTCTAGATTATGTAGTGGCTTCCTTTTTTGAGAAGTATAGTACACATCATGAGAGTATTTTCCAGCTTTCTTTCTTTGCATCTGGATAGAGATACTTTTTTCACTTTCATACTTAAATTGATTTGCTAGGTTCTAAAAGTTGTCATTTCCTATTTTGTTCACTTCCACCTTTCTGAAGTCTCAATCTACAATTATCATATATATTTACAATGAGAAAAGGCACAAGCCTTTGTCAACTTTCTCTCTGTTCCAAACTGTGTGCAGTATGTTTATGATACTGGTTTTATTAAAATCCAGGTTCCTAGCACTCACGAGGAATTATTTTTTATTCACTAGGGTTAGGAGGGTAGTCCCTGGAATCACACTGCTTGCTCTCAGTCAGCTCTGCCACTCCTTGCCCATGTCTTTTGGCCAGTTCGTTAGCTATTCTGAATCCATTTTCTCATCTGTGAATTAGAATTGTTAAAAGTACCAGCTTCAATGACTGTGGCGAGGATTAAGCCATTCAATATGTGGAAAGGGTTTAGTGCAGAATTTGGCACAGTCACATCCCTAACAAGTCCTGGTTCTACTTCTCCTTGGGATTAGTCTGTCTAGCGCTTGATCCATGGTGTATCATGTGTCAGCGCTAATCTAGTTCCTGAAGCATTGAACTGCTTACAGAGGACCAGAGCACTTCTCGTAAAGTTCTCTTGTTCCAGTGGGTAGATGGCAATAGAGTTTTGGAAGTTTGGACCGAGAGGGTGTGGAAGCAGTGCTCTGGGTCACAACTGGGCTCAACCATTCCATTTTTCACAGGATTATCTGGGGAGGGGGGCGATTGGGGATGTCCCTCTTCTCTCCCACAGGTTTGTTGTAGTTTACTTGTCCTTCCTCCTCCCTCTTCCTTCCCTGACTCCCTCCCCTCCCCCTATTGTCTAGGCAAATAAATGCAGAAACCTGCTCTGCCCAGCAAGGCCCTAGCCCCCTGCACTGGAGGAGTGGCACCACACATTTACTGTGCCTGAAAGATCCCTTACTTAGGAAAGTGGCCTGGTTGACCCAGTAAGCCATGAATTTCCGCCCAGAGATATGAAGGGGCTCCTCTTTATATTGCTTGTAATTTAGGGCCTTTTATGTTTGTTAGTTCTAGAGATCTTCTTTGTTTATAACATCAGATTATGTTCCTTTAGGTTGTTTTTTTGGGGGGTTTTTTGTGGGTTTTTTTGGGTCAGTGAGCAGGAATATTTGAGGGCCTTTGATTTGTGTGTGTATAAGATTCTATTAAGAGCTGTCATCCTTTGTCTACATCAGTAACAAATATATATATATGTATATGTACATATAGAGTGTGTATACACACACACACACACACACACATATATTACTTAGAGATTTTATCTTTTGTCTAAAATGCCCTAGTTGTTCCAGAATTGGATTGTGGTTAGCTGACCATAATAACAGTTAGTTTCCTACAGCTAAAAATATTGAGGAGAGAGAATAACATTTAAAGAATAAAAGCGTAACTTTGTCAGCTGTGGCTGGATATGTAATACTGAGTGCTAGACCTAGAAGTTTATTAGGTATGAAATTGAAGAATTCTAAAGATCTGTTTGAAATAGTAACAAGTATACTTTTCTTTTAAAGAGTATTTTTTGTGCATTAAATAAAAATGTTCATAAATTACCAGTCTGCCTATAATGCATTTTAATTCCTTTTTTTTTCTTTTCATTTTCAGCTTATGGAAAAGTATTTCTAGTGCGTAAAATAAGCGGCCACGATGCTGGAAAGCTGTATGCCATGAAAGTTTTGAAAAAGGCAACCATTGTTCAGAAGGCCAAAACCACAGAACACACGAGGACAGAACGGCAAGTCCTGGAGCACATCAGGCAGTCGCCGTTCTTGGTGACTCTGCACTATGCTTTCCAGACAGAAACCAAGCTTCATCTCATTTTAGGTAAGTGTCAGCTGTCACACTTCTCATGAGAACGTTCTCCTCAGGCCTTGAGTTAGAACCTGAACAAAGGGCAGCACTTCAGACTTAGAAGAAATGATGTGTGTTCACTGTCGCTCTTCTTTTGGGGGACATTTCTTGAACATCACAGATGACTCTGGATTTGAGACTTCCCAATGGGAAGAAGTTTAGACGCTTAAAACCCAAGTTGCATTATAATCTTAAGAAACAGTGGTGTCGTTAGGAGGAGCCATCCTGGCCAGTGTGCTTCTGTTCCCTTCGAGGAGCTGAGTTGCAAAGTGGGCCTTGATTTCAGCCCTAGATTGGGGCTGTCAGGAGGACACTGATGCAACAATAATAGGAAAGAAATTTTAAAAAGATAGGGAAAACTTCTGTTCCTAGAGATGCTTTGTATTTTCTAGTGGAAAGCCTGCAGATAAAGGGAGCAGCCACCCACCTGCCACGCCCACTTCCCACCGGCACGTTCTGAGTCTTCCTTTCCCAACTGGACCTTTGTGGATGATCTTTGGAAAAGTCCTCAGCACACGTTGCCAGGCTGCTCTGCAGAAAAGCTGCACTGTTTTCTGTTCCTACTAAAAGCAAAAAGGAAATATGGTAGTGCTTCTAGCGTTGTGCTTTGCCATCATTGACTATTGCCACTTGGTCCTCTGATGTGTTCACATCCTCCTAGAAATGTGGTGAGGTTGGAATTTCACATAGTTTCTTTCTCTGGAAACTTTAGCTATTTCTTGAGTGTCTATTGGATGTCCACTGTAACAGGAATTGTTCATGGTGCCAGTGACCCTCACAACACCACAGGATCCCCTCAGTATGCATTCCCTGAAGTTACATATTTTGTGTAAGGTTGAAAATTAAGGTTGGGACTCAGACCTGACTCCTTCCAAAGACTGTCTTCTTGTGGCCAAACAGTACAGTCTCTGTTCTTCTATTATTAGTGGTTGCAAACAGGGTTTTATATAAATTTAGCAATTATATTAAATGTTCTCATTTTGGAAAGTATACTTTTATTAATGATGCCTAAATTTGCATTCGCTTTTTCAGCCATGAAGTTATACTTCAGGCTCCCTGTGGAATGCTTACCATCAACTAACAACCCTGAATCTTCTCTATGCACAATCTCTCCTGTCCTGTCACAGTCCCTGTTAATGTTATACCTGCCTATTGTTCCAGTGAGTCAACACACGGCCCTCAGCCTGCCTTGTGTGTGTATCTATACTGTATGTTATTGACTGATTTTTTTGTTATGTATTTTTTTAGTGTCAGTAACAGTGTTGTAAGGGATAGAACATTTTAATACAGTAGCTTTAAATATTTTTCACAGTGAAAAACACAGAATGAAAACAGATATTCACATGGAAAATAAATAGAAATAAATACCTATGCTTGAATTTGGGCCTGAGTTTATTTGAGTTCTTCACCCAAGGAAGGCTTAGGAGGTCACTGAGGGCTGTTTAAGAAATGACTGTCTCATTTGACCTTCCCTCTTTAAATCATGTGAAGGTCACACGAGCCAGGAGCTGTAAGCCCAGGAGCTGTGACCCTGCCCTGCGGCTGCACCCCAGTCTGCCTCACGCCCTCCTCCTCCCTCTCTCTTTTGCCTTTCCTCTCTCCCTTCTTATTTTATTCTGATATGGTAACTGTACTCAGCATGTTTTTTATTATGTATTCTGAATAGTGTCATTTTTGTAAATCATGTTTTTAATTTAAAAGGAGATGAAATACTTTGTATCTGATTAAGAAGCAATAGTCCTTAATCATTTTGCTTTTTAACTGTTAGCTTTTCATTATTTTTGCTCTTTGTCAGTGACCCATAAAGAAACAGATATAAAACAAAACAAGGAGACCTGTTTCTGTGCCGGTCAAGAGTGGAATACGGACTAGGTGACGTGTTTGTTCCCTAACCTGGCAGTGCATTAGAAAGCAGGCCCTGTCCTAATAGATTCACTTACCAGTTTCTTTTTGTACATGTTTAAAGTAGTTGTTCAATTTTAAAGATGAAAACCTTTCAGAAATTTAGAACAGAACTTTTAAAGACTATTTTTATGGTTTAGTAATTATTTGTAGTGCTCTGACACACATTAGGTCAATTTTTCAAATATTCAGCTGTAACACTTAGTCTCTGACATAACAGAATGTCACAGACTGGGTGGCTTAGACAGCAGAGATTTATTTGCTCACAGTTCTGGAGGCTGATGTCCAGGATGGAGGTGTCAGCAGGGCTGGTGTCCTCTGAGGCCTGTTCCTTATTTTGTAGAGGGCTGCTCCCTGCCGTCTCTTTACATGGCCATCTCTCTTGGCATGCATACCCCGGTGTCTCATTTTGGGTCCCAGTTTTCTCTTCCTGTGATGATGCCTCCCTAGAGGCCTCATTGTAACTTCATATCCAGTTACATCCTGAGGTACCGAGGATTTGGGGCTTCAGTAGAAGAGCGTTGGGGAGATACGTGCAGCCTGTTGTCTATTGATAACTGATACTATTGATCACTGACTTCATTCAGCTTCTTTGTGAGGTGATAGTAGGAAATTAGTAGTCTCTTCAGGGACCCTGCTGACCTTTGTCTGATGACCAAATAAACATTATAGATCTTTTTTAAAAAGAATGATATTTTAAAGAAGATTCTGTTATTACAAAGATAATACATATACATCCGGAAGATACAGAAAAGAAAAAATAAGAATATAAAAATATATTTTCATTACCCAGAGTTTACCTTATTACAATAGTTCCTGACTTAAGATGGTTTGACTTGCCATTTTTCAACTTTAGGATGGTGCGAGAGCAGTATCCATCCAGTCAAATCTTATTCAGATTTTGAATTTTGATCTTTTCTTGGTCTAGTGATATGTGGTTTGATTCTCTCTCTTGATGCAAGGCAGTGGTCAATCTCATGATCACAGAGGTCACCAAGCCAGACTCTACAGCACACTGTGTTGCCAACTCAGGATGTTTCAAGCATTAGACATACTAATTGCATTTTCCACATAATGATATATTCAATTTACCTTGGGTTTATTGGCACAGAACACTGTCATAACTTGAGCATCTGAGTATACACCTTTGTTACTACTTAATGTATATCCTAGATATTTTTGTCTGTGTACCTTTGTGCATACATGGTTTATCAAAATGAGAATTTATAACTAGTTTTTTAAAATTTATAACTAGTTTTTTTTTCAGTTAATGATGTCTACCTTTTGCAGCAAATAAATTTTCATTTCCTTCAATCCCCAGTTATAAAACATTATTTATGGTGGTATAACGAATCACCTAAAATTTAGTTGCTCAGTGATTTATTTCTCATGATTCTGTGGCTTGGCTGGACAGGGTGGCCCTGGCTGGTTTGGTCTGGGCCCACTCAGGTAGTGATCAGAGTCAGCTGGGCTGCACGGGCTACAATGCCTTTATGTTCATGCCTGGCCGTTGGTGGTGGCTCTTGGCTGAGCCACCTCACCTCTCCTCATGGCCCCTCACCCTCCAGGACAGTAGAGCAGCTTCCTCACAGCCTGGCAGTCTGAGGGCAGCCATGAAGACTGCCAAGAGGGCAAAGGTGGAGGCTGCAAGACTTCCCGAGGCCAAGTCCTGGAGCTCATACAGCCTCCCTGCCAGCACCACCCGCCTAGGTCCACGTCTTGATGAGGGGAACTGCAAAGAATCTGTGGTCATCTGCCACCAAGTCCACATTCTGACTTCACTAATGGTCACAGAATTGCCCTTTACTATTGTTTTTTTGTTTGATTGGTTTGTTGGTTGGTTTGGTTTGGTTTTTTGAGATGGGGTCTTACTGATTTTGCCCAGACTGGTCTCAAACGCATGGGCTCTTGTGACCCTCCTACCTCATCCTCTCAAGTTCTGGAGCTACAGGTGCATGTCACCAAGCCTGGGCAGCTAGTTTGTGTAATCCAGGGATATTTACTTGGTTGTGTCCTTGTAGTGTCTTCTAGCTTATTCTTGCTTCTGCTGAATCCTAATAATTGGGAAGTTAAATCTAAAGTCTTGACAGATTGAAGTTAAACATTTTGGGCTGGAATATACCTTAGATGAAATTGTGTATTATATATAATATCAAATTAGAAGAAAACTGTTTTCTAGTTATTCGTAGTTATTAATACAAGAATTAGACTACATAAATTATAGCCTGATCCTTTCATTACAATGTTACATTTTTGTCCTTAAAAAATATTCTGTGTGATGTTTTGACACTTTATAATCTTAATATAATAGAACATGTTTATAATACAACAGAAAATATGAACTCCGTATCAATTCATAAAGTTCTTTCTTGAGTTCTGTTTTTTTGTTTTTTGCAAAACTAGGGATTGAACCCAGGGCCTCACACATGCTAATAAGCAAGTGCTCTACCACTGACCTACCTCCCCAGCCCTTATTTTTTATTTTGATCCAGGGTCTTGCTAAGTTGCCCAGACTGCCCTCAAACTTGGTATCCTCCTGCCTCTGCCTCCTAAGGAGCTGGGATTACAGGTATGCACCTGTGCACCCTGCAAAGTTGTGCTGTTTTACAATCCCCCCAGCACTGTCTGAGAGAGCCTCCTCTGAGTGTGTCATCAAACTTCAGATATGTGCCTCTTAGGTGAGCAGTTGTCTCATTGTAGAGTTCATTTGCTTTTCTATCTCACCCCCCACCCAATCGCCCCACCCCCACCCTTGCTGAGCCTCTTTTTATATTGCCTATTTGTACCCTTTACCCATATTTTTCTTCTCAATTTCTAAGAGCCCCTAGAAAGAGTAACCATTTTGGTATGCATTGTAAATATTTACTCCTTTTCCACTTATTTTTTGGCTTTGTTCATTATGTTTTTAACCATGCAAAAATTTAAATGTATAGGCTGGAGATATAGCTCAGTTGGTAGAGTCCTTTCTCACATGTACAAGGCTGTAGGTTCAATCCCCAGCACCACACACACACACACAAAAATTGTATTGTGGAATGTATTTTTTAAACTATTTTTATTGATTATGGATTTTTTTTTGGCTTTGGATTTTGAGTTGTAGTTAAAAGACCTCCTCTGATTTTATAAAGGAACTCACTGATTTTTTTTCTCCTTTTTCTTAATACTTAAATGGTTTTATGTTTTGCATGGAGGCCTTTAATCCAGATGGATTTTTTTCTTTCTGCAACATGAATTAAGGATCCAATTAAATCTTTTTAAAAAATAGCTGCTTAGGGCTGAGGATGTGGCTCAAGCGGTAGCGCGCTCGTCTGGCATGCGTGCAGCCCGGGTTCGATCCTCAGCACCACATGCAAACAAAGATGTTGTGTCCGCCGAAAAAAGCTAAAAAAAAATAAAAAAATATTAAAAAAAAAAAAATAGCTGCTTAGTGTCCCTAACACTATTGGGTAAAAAGCACCTCTGACTTGAGGGTGCTGCCGTTTTGATCTGTTTCTTTGTCTTCCCAAATCTTAAAGCATAAAGACATATCTTCTTTACAAGGTTTTTGGTACTTGTGTATGGTCACAACAAGAGATGTAAAAATATTTTTATCTCTTCTGTCTCATGTGAAACTTATATTTATTTCAACAACAGTGGGAAGGAGTTGTGTATGGAAAATAATCTGTAAAAAACCTTCTCTTCTGGTGTTCTCTAGTCTGTTGATTTTGTCAAAACACTAGCTGATCTGTGACTGCATTAAACTGTCAGATTAATCAGGAGAATTCATAAGACATTAAAGAAGCAAGTCACAAAGTTATTTATAAAGGTGATGCCAAGGATTGTTCTCCATAATGAATGCCACCTCAGTCTTGCCGACAGTTCTATTATCATGAGTCATTCTTTCAGCAGGAATTAAGAGGTATGTAAAACATTAAAGTTTCACTTTTGAGTATTAGTTTCATCTCAGAAATTGCAAGGGTGACAATACTTGCTGAGATGGTAACAGAATGTTCATGCTCTATTGCAGTTGCTAGAATGACAGAACAGACAGTAACTGAAGGAACTTCCTGGCTTTTAAGTAAATATGAAAAATTCACAAGCTGGTAGATAGATACTCTCAGAGCTTTGAAAGGATTTCAATGAAGGAAGGTGTCACCACCATTAAGAACCGTGACAGAAGTTCTAAGTAAGGGAACTGGAAATGGAAAGGTTGGAAGATAGACAGACATCAGTGAAAGTTGGGACTGGAAACAGGTAGGTATTTGGAGAGTGAAAGCAGAATAGACACTCTTTCCTTGAAAGCAGTTCTTCTATCAGTTCTGCCACTTCCCCTCCCACGAGCGGGCTCTCATGAAAAGATTGCAGGAGTGAGACAGCCTGAGGAGCACTCCCTGGCACTGGTTCTTCTTTTGCATCCTCAGTGGAAAATAGTGCAGCAGAGGCTGTTTCTTCAGTTCTGTAACATATCAAGCCTTATGGAACGCACCATCACGGTGGAGTTCAGTCTCTCCATCTGCTTGTAGAAGCAAGTGGACTAAAGCACAGTAGAGAGATTTCTTGGTTTAATGTTAAGTCAAGATGCGCGCAGAGGACGTGAGCTGAAACTCTGATGAAGTCACAGTGCCTTTCCTGTTCAGTAAGAGGAGTGTGTTTCCTGATGCTCTAATACAGGGCTTCTCACCAGCGATGTTAATAGTGCAGGTCCAGAAAGTTGTGCCTTTGAACACTTGATCTTTTTGTTTTGAAATGCACCAATCTAATAAATAGTCTCTGTTTAGGAAGTAGTAATTTTGACTGAAAGCAGGTATCCTTTTACCTGTAAGACATTGTCAGAATTCTACAAATAATTTTGTCTGAGGGAACTGCTAGAATCTTCAGAAATTTTATGGAGACCTTCTGTTTAAAATCTCAGCATTAATTCATTTTTTAAACAAATTTACTAGTTTAAAGGCTTCTTCTTCCTCCTTCAGTCTCTACCGTACACACACACACACACACACACACACAGCATGCTATTCTGAATCCAAGGGAAGGTACCATATAACAAAAAATAAAATCTATTTGCTGTTGTTGAATATCTGTATACAATTAGTTACTATTAAAATGAGATATAAAGTGTGTCTCTCATGTGGCAGAAACGTGGCCAGAATTAAAAGAACATCCTTACAGTGGCATAGAAAAAAATGTATACATACATACCTACTTATACACATACTTCTTTTAAAGGGCTGGGCATAGTGGCACATTCCTGTAATCCTAGCTACTCACCCTTCCTGGGCAACTTGAAAAAAAAAAAAAGAAAGGAAGGAAGGAAGTAAAGGCTGGGAATGGAGTTCAGTGATAGAACAGTCCTGGATTCAGTCCCCAGCACTGGAAATAAAATCAATCTGGCATTATAACATTACAATTTCGAATTACTTTCTAAAAGAACGTATGACTGTGTCATAATACTAAAATTACTGCTCACTGGGAAGTCTTAAACATTCTAACTTGTTACTTCTTTAGACATAAGCTTCACTCAGACTTTTGATGAAGGCCTTTTTTCCACAGTCTGTGGGCCTTACACTTAGAAACTCAACGAAACTCAACTATGGAGGAATAAATGATGGATCCCTCTGCACAACAATACCTGGCTTCAGATTCTTTATCATGTAGGTTTTCTCTTTGGGATATTGCCTCCTTTAATATAGTATGTGAACTGTATCAAGGTATAGACAATTTTAAACTCTTTATTCCTTCCACAAATATTTGCCTGAGTACTGTGTGCCAGGTGTTTGCATCTAGTAGCAAACAACCTACACCAAATCCTTGTCCTTGGGGCCTCTGAGTTTAAAAGGGAAACAGACATTAACAAATTAGTACACCATTAAGTAATTACCATTGAAATAAGCACTGGAAAGGAAACACAAAGGGTACTAATGACAGTGTATAATGAAAAGTCCTAAATTTAATCTGGTTTATCAGAGAAGACCTTCTTGAAAAAAGTTTCACCTGTGACTAAGAGCAAGAATAATCCATAACTGAGCAAAAGGAGAAGATGGGGAAGAATATTAAGGCCCAGTGATGCATCCAACATGTGTGTCAGTCTGAAGACAGGAAGATGTGTGGAGCATTAGAAACCTAACTACCCACAAGGCCAAGGTGAATGCCACGGAGTCCTGGTGGTGAGGTCAGATCAGAATGGGCTTCAGTTTTTGCAATCAAATGGACTTGGATTTAAATTGTGGCTTTGTCACTTCCCATATGATCTTGAACAGGTCACTTAGTAGTTCTAAGAATGATCTATAAGTTACTACGATATTAATTAGCCTTTTCTGCATAGCAGACTACCCCAAAATTCAGTGGTCTAATCCCAGCAATTTTGAGAGGCTCAGTGCTGATCCACCAAGGCAGTTCTTGTGTCAGTCTCTCTTTGTTCTTTTGGAAATATTCTTTCCATGATTTGCAAAGTGCAGCTGAAATGTTAAGTAGAATTTAAGTAATGTAAAATTCGCAGATTTTAGAAACATGAGTTATTTTTAACCATAGGCTACAGTGGTGTAGTGAAGGTGAAGTTGTACTGTAGTGTGTTAAGGAGTGAATGGACGCAGTGGCAGGCAGAGTAATGGCCCCAAAGATGCCCACAGCCTCATCCCCAGAACCTGTGACTGTGTTGGATTACATGACAAAAGGTATAGATATTACTTGGCAAAAGGTATAGATGGAAGAGAGACTCTGTAAAATATGAGGATTATCCTGAATTACCTGAGCGGGCCCATTGTAACCATCTCACAGGTAGAAGAGGGAAGCAGGAGATGCCATGTGAGGAGGATTCGACTGCCATTGCTGGCTTTGAAGGTGGAGAAGGGGGCCCTGAGCCAAGGAATGTGGGCAGCCTCTGTCTAGAAGCTGGAAAAGGCAAGGACACAGATGTCCCCAGAGAGAGCCTTTAGAAGAAATGCAACCCACCAACAGCTTGATTTTAGCCCAGTGATGTCCATATTAGACTTCTAATGACCCAAATGGTAAAATAATAAATTTATGTTGTCTATGCCACTAGGTCTGAGGTAATTTGTTAAGCAACGCTCTGAAGTGAACATTGGGTAAGAAAGGAATGTCCTCCACATAGACCTCCCTTAATAGAAGTTGGCCACCAAAGAAAGAAGAGAGGGAAGATGTGACATGCAGGATTTAGGGAGAATAGTAGTGTGTTTTAAAATGGAAGAGTTTTTGTGCTTTTGACTTTTTCATTGTATTTGTGTGATTTCTGTTATTTTTGTGTTGAGACACA
This sequence comes from Marmota marmota marmota, assembly GCF_001458135.2. NCBI lineage: Eukaryota > Metazoa > Chordata > Mammalia > Rodentia > Sciuridae > Marmota > Marmota marmota. The sequence goes on along the minus strand of NW_025999900.1, from coordinate 56,166,422 downwards.
GTATCGGAATTCTTCATCTGACACCCCAAATACCAGAACACAAGGGTCTGTAAGAGCAAATTAATTGCCCTTGTATAAAAAACAAATTTTTTTAAAATTTAAATTTTGCACCAAAAAAAATCAATTACTTAAGAAAATTTCCCTTTAGCATTAACTAAAACTAATTAGACTCAAGTAATACTTTATAGAAATATATGTTAAGCATTTATAAGCCTTGAAATTCTGCTTATATTGACAGATAGGTCTGGGTATTATAAATCAGATTTTTATATTTAAGTCGTAATAATTAAAGTTGACAGTATTTTTCTATTCTATAAGTTAGAATTGATGTGTATAAATAATAACAATAGCCATTAGTTACCATGGAATAAGTGTCTATTGTATTTCTGCTCCAGCCTTTATCCTCGATAGCTCATTTAGTCCTCGTGACAATATCACATGGGAATTAAAATCATTTCTATTAATAATTTGCAGCTATAGAATGTGAGTCATTCTATCTGTAAAATACAATTTAACAAATTCAAAATAATTGAGATTTAATCATATTCATATAACAAAGAAATTCCCTTTAGTTTAATCAAGGAACCAACTGTCGATACCAGGATCATATGAGTTTTCCACGGTTATGGATTGCAAATAAATCTCAGTATAATTATAAATTGGTCACTATTTTTTAGAAGAGTCACAATTGATGAAATTTGACAGCTTCAGAGCCTATATACAGGTTTATTTCCAATTTATTTCTAATTATTGTTTTTGTTTTTGGTGGTGCGGGAGGTTGAACTCAGGGCCTGCCTGCTAGGCAAGCACTCTGTCCCTGTCTAATTATTGTCTAAAAGATGGACTGTTCATGGCCCTCTTTTGTTCTTCAGTTATAAACAGTCTAAGTCTCAAGATTTATCCTGAACTTTCTTAGGAGAAGGGATCAGAATGCCAGTACATGTCTGTTAAGAAAGATTTTCTTACCACGTCACTACAGCTTCCCTTTTTCCTTTCCCTACTTTCTTTCTGCTCCCCATTGGCCCATTTCAGTTGCAGTTTTTAGCAGTTACAACATCTTATTTGTACTTTTTAATCAATGCTAAAACTTGAGATGAACTATCTACCCTAAGACTCCTTTGCAGCTATAGTAGCCAGTGATTGGGCTATTACATGTTTATTCATTTCTCGCATTGAACACGAGTGCCTTATATTTGCTAATGTTAGACTCTGTGTCTGCAAGTGGGAAAACTGCCCTGAGACTTTAAGGTCTGTCTCATCGGTGCCAAACTTCAACTAGACTTTCTGTCAAAATATATTTAAATCAGCTTTTAGAGTAAAATATAAAATATGTAATTATACAGGTATGAATCTGACAGTGAACTCACTATAAAGCTTCATTTTGTATGCATTTAATGCTTTAGAAGCTTTGGATATTTTTTTAATATATTGATTTATTAGGATCTTTCCTACTTGCACAGCCCCTGTCCCTCATCGTCTTCTAACCCTTTCCGTGAGCTCCATGAGTAACCCTGTGTGCACAGGTCCTGAATCTTAACAGGCACACTTTATTGTCCTTTTGTCCTAAGTAAAACTTCTGTCCTTGAACGGTGTTTCTTCCCCAGCAGTCCCTTTCATGGAATACCACCTGTCTTCCCATTCTGCTCCTGGAACTCAACAAAGTGATGGTGGCTAAATGTCATTTTCAGTAGTTACTTGTCAATGGAGTTTTGGTTTTCCTGAGAACTTTTTTCTCTCCACTCCTCTCTCGGTCCTGTCATTTACTGACTCCTAGGACACACACGTGCCTTTCCAATGACTTGCTCATCAGGCTTGGTTTTCTTTTCCTCCAGTTTCCCTCCATCACCCCCCACAGTCCTAGGAGCAGTAGTGATAACCAGTTCAACTCCAAGTCAGACATCTTGACCTGTTACTTCACATTAGCCGTTCCCAAGTAAGAATAGCTACACATTGGGCCATGGTCAAACCATCCACACCTGGAAACCTTAACGTCAGATGTCTTCTCTGGCCACAACCTTCCTTCTCCCCGTTTCTTGCACTCCTCAGGCAGTCTTTAATCCCCCTTGAACCCTGCCTTCCTGTTCCTCTCCCCACTGCCTTCTGGTTCCTTGCAAACCTGGAACCTGCCTTGCTGGTACCCTGGAATTGCTCACCCTCCAATTCTCCCTCCTCACCTGACACTGCTGTCACTTGGATCACCTCTGATCTCTATTTCCAATTCCAGGTTGCTAAGCTTTCCTTATAGATCAATAAAATGTGTCTCTTGGGTCTGGCATGAAATCCGTGCTGACAATCTTAACAGAACCTCCTGGAAGGTTAGCAAAATGTTTTACTTTTCTCTCATGAACCGCATATGAACTTTCCTACCTTTCTTCCTTCATGAACCCTCAGCCCCATCACTCTCTTCCTGTCTGGCAGAGATGATTTGTCCTACTTCACTGAAAATATATCCAGTCGAGCTGCAGAAGACCCTCAGATTTTCTTCTGCTCTCCTTTCTTTTGAACCTTAAAATTCTCTGTATCTTGGCATTGCCTGTTAGATTAACAAAAATTAAAGATATTGTTAATAACAAGAGTTAGACTTTTTTAAAAGGCATCCATTCACTGTTGGTGTGGAATATAAATGGCCTCAACCTTTTTGAACACAGTGCTTATCAAAAGTTGACAGCAAGCCAGGTGTGGTGGCACAAGCTTATAATCCTAGCTGCTCAGGAGGCTGAGGCAGGAGGATCACGGGTTCAAAGCCAGCCTCAGCAAAAGGGAGGCAGGCACTAAGCAACTCAGTGAGACCCTGTCTCTAAATAAAAATACAAAAAGGTCTAGGAATGTGGCTCAGTGGCCGAGTGCCCTTGAGTTTAATCCCTGGTACACCCCTACCCCCCCAAATTGATAGCAGTTATAAAAGTTTAATATACAAGGTATTTTGTGTCTCACTAATTCAGTTTTAGGAATGTGTCCCACCAATCTGTACCTGCCCAAGTAGACAAGATGTATATACCAGGGTATTTCTTGTGGCATTATTTTCTTATCTTATTCTAATTTTATCTATAGGCCAGAAAATCCTATATTCCTGTATCTAGAACCATGGAGCTGATTGAGATGAGAGCTGGCAAATATTTCTTAATGTAATTTTTCGATTCTTCAGTTTTTATTTGTTATCAGGCAGCACTCGTGGCATTTTTCAAACCCATCTCATCCACTCCTTAAGGGGATAGATTGTCATCTCTGTGAAAGGTGCCACGGTCCCACGGTTGGTATGTAGAAGAACCACGTGGTTTCACTTCAGCACACAGTTCAGGCCACAGGAATTGATTTCCTGTGTGTGTCAGGAGAAGCAGTTTTATTTTTAATAGCAGAAAATGATAAACAGTTGAAATGTCTTTTTGTTTCACCCCTCTCAATCCCTTCCAGTCCATCCTTTAAAGATATCACTAATTAGTTTTCTTCCCACACAGCCATAATTGGGACACACCGCTGCTTAAAATCTCCCAGTGACTCCTATTTACTTGAAGAGATAGTCTCAACTCCATAGTCAGGCTTTTAGAACAGTCTGGCCTAGTCTCGGCCTGTCTTTCCCAGCCCCACTCCTATTATTGTGCTCTGATACGCAAGTTCCAGCCAAGCTAAATAATCTACTGCTCCTCTGCAAACCTGCCTTTTTATTTCCTCTTCTTTACTCGAGTGCTAACTGAGCTCACCCCTGGGTCTCAGCGTTTCCTGGCTGCAGCATCCTAGACACAGCACTTAATCTCCCGGCCCTTTGCTGTCCCATTTCCCTGCGGTTGTCTGGTTATGTGGAGTGATCTATGTAAAGTGATAATGATCTATCCGTGATGGCTGTATTAAAATAAAGCCTAGAAGAGTACAAGATGAAACTAGAACATCTTGTTGTGCTAGAAAGTAGGAAAGAACAATAAACGGGGCGAAGGGAAAGCTCTTCTCTTGTTGGAAGAAAGCCAATGAGAGACAGGGTGATGGAGTTCAACAACCATCACTCCTGTCAGAAAGAGGGAGGAATGCTTTGTTGAGGAGCAGGATTTTTTTTTACATAGTCTCAATTGATCACCCCACAGTTTGCCAGTTAATTACAAAAGAAAACATACTTTATGGTGTGGAGAATCCTGGCAAACTCCACTCATGACTTTGCACTAAGGAGGTGATCAGTAACACCAGAGTTGAGGAGAGGACCGTCCTGATTTGTTCTAAGAAGGGTAAAATCATTGCACTGGTATTAGCCAGGAATCTGTGTCTAATCATGAGGAAACACCATATAATATCCAAATTGAGGGTTGGTCTGCAAAATAGCAAGCCTCTCCTCTTCAGAGTGTCAAGATCAAGAAAGAAGGAAAGAAAGTTTCAGACAGTCATTTCTAAGACATTATATATGATCTTTAACTAGATCCTGGACTGAATGAAAGTAGCTGCAAAGAGTGTTATTAGGCAAATGATAAAATTTGAATAGGAATATATTAGGTAATAGTATTTTTATCATAGTTGAAGGTTCTGATATTAAATCACCGTGGGAGTGTGAGAGCATGTCCTGGGAGATGCACATTGAGGTACGTAGGAGTAGAGGAGCATGATATCTCCAATGTGGGTCAGGAAATTTTTGTGCCATGTATAAAAACAGACAGGAAGAGAATTCTAAAGCAAAAGAAGCAAAATGGAAACAATTGGTGAACTTTCCTAATGAGTATATGGAGATTCCTTACACTGAAATTTGCAGTTTTCTCTGAATTTGATATCAAGATAAATTATTTTATTTTTAAAGTCCCCAAGTGAAGCATTGTGACCTAGGAGAAACGGTCTTAATAGGGCTTCCTTTAGGAGCCACTGTATGATGTGGTGGACAGCTTTCACCAAGCTTCCTAAATAGAGCCCTTTCATATCACTCTTGAGGCTTCCTGCCAGAAGCCTTTGGAACAAGATAACAGTGTACAGTTTTTTCCAAAACGGTGTTGTCCAAGTTTGTGGTATTCTTCTGCTCTGCCTTTGTTCAAAGCCACAATAGCATGTTGAGAAGGGTGGATAGAGTACTGTATTGTCTTTCATATATACCTTTTTTTACAACTGAACATTTGATGATATTTGGTCTATAGACAATTTGAGGTTCTAATTTTTGGCCAGAACCATGATTGTAGCTCTTCATTGACAAATTCAGATTCGTCTGCTTTAATGGGCAGGTAGGTTAAAATAACTTGGTAAAAATTAAGGAGATTTCTGCAAGGTTGCAGACATTTCTGCCAACAAGGACAAGTCCTTTTCTTAAGAAACCAGCCGGGTTGCCCTGCTGCACAACCTAAATTGCTTAAGTTCCATGCTATAAAATCGGTCCACCATAATTTTAGTTTGGCACATTCTCAGAAAGATTTAAACTAATTGTTTACTCTAGCCATTAAAACAACAACTCAGTATGGATCCAATCAGACATCTGCTCTCAAGGTCTGCGGTAGTCTGATGAGCCTTCAAAACTTTAATTGGGAAAAACCCCTAAGATAATGAAATTATGTAACCAAATATATATTTAAAACATCTTCTGTGTTGGCTGTAAGTGGTTTAAAGAGTCAAAGGACATAATTATTGCTTTGAAGGCATGTTTTCTGACACTAATTAGCAAGACCAAGTGCCTGACGAGGCTGTTCTGATAAGCAGCAGTGAAGTCACATCAGAAGGGACAAGAGCAGCTGGAAGAGGCCTGTGAAAGCACCGTCTGTGGAGCAGATGCTTCAAGTCATTGCCCTTACTTCTCCAGTTAATAAACCGTGCAACTCTGGATCATTTATTTAACTTCTCCAAGTTTTACTTTTATCTCTAGCAATTGTTATATTTCCTCTGAGGATTATACTATTATGGTTTCTTTTTTTTTTTTGGTATTAGTAATTGAACCTGTGGACACTTTTTCATTGAGCTGCATCCCCAACCCTTTCTAAAATTTTCTGAGACAGGGTCTTGCTAAGTTGCCCAGGCTGGTATTAAACTTGTGATCCTCTTTTCTGCCTCCCAAGTTGCTAGCATTATAGGCCTGCACCACCATACCCAGGTTACCATTAGCATTCCTACTTCACAGCATTGTTTATGAGGGTCAAATTTATTATACCTAAATAGAACAGGCACAGAATAAGTGCCCAGTATCTGTAGTTATTATTATCATTTGTCTAGTCTCAGAAGCAGAGGTCAATATATGTTAAGATTCAGATTTTAAAGGAGGGCAGCCCAAACCCTTGATAATATTACTAGATTCTTCTCTTTCAATAGTCCTTTCCCACTTTCTTTGACTTTCTGGGGTTATTAAGATGTTACTTTTATTTTATTTTATTTTTTTTGAGAGAGAGAGAAAGAGAGAAATTTTTTAATATTTATTTTTTAGTTTTTCGGCGGACACAACACTTGTTTGTATGTGGTGCTGAGGATCGAACCCGGGCCACACGCATGCCAGGTGAGCGCACTACCGCTTGAGCCACATCCCCAGCCCCAAGATGCTACTTTTATATATATAAAAAAATCAGTAAGCCAGGCACAGTGGCACATGCCTGTAATAATCCCAGGGGCTCAGGAGGCTGAGGCAGGAGGATCGCCACTTCAAAGTCAGCTTCAACAATAGTGAAGCACTAAGCAACTCAGTGAGACCCTGTCTCTAAATAAAATACAAAATAGGGCTGGGGATGTGGCTTAGTGGTTGAGTGCCCCTGAGTTCAATCCCTGGTGCTAAAAACAAAAAACCATCAGTAGCCAGAGGGGTGATTGACAATGCTACTCAGTCCATTTTTGTTATATTCCCACAAAGGCAAAAAGCTGAAGAAATATCAATAAAAATGAAGCAAGCTCATCCTATTCCTGACAGTTTTTCTGTAACGAGAAGAGTAAAAACAGCATTGGCTTAAAAAAATTAAAAGAAATGAACAAGCTTACAACTTACGGGAGAATTGCCCAAAACTTGAGAAAGAATTTCCAGAAATGTAACTGGTCCCTAATTCTGTCAGATAAGTTTTTCAGGATATGTGAGCTGGCATGGGTCAAGAACCCACCAGGCAGGTTGTACCTTAAATACTCTAACTGTAGGCAGTTTTCACTCAGATTATTCAGCCTGAGATTTTTAATACATCCTTTATGTGAACAGAGTCATTTGGGCTCAGCTGGAAAGGGGCAGGAGTCATGGTGGGGGCGGGGGGGCTTTCTTGAGTTACAAAGCAGAGAAGACTCATCCTCTTAATGTCAGTGAGGCTTGACCAGCTCAGGGTGTCACTAACCATTTTGAAGTCACTAGTGATTCTGGCCCAGAATTTGCCTGTATTTCTATTTCTGTTGCTTCCTTTGAGAGAATAAAACTTCATAATTCAACTCAGATTTAATAATGTTCAAGACAGTCTTTTCCATGTTTTGGCTTGGTTCGGTCGTTGCCTGATGAAGTTGTTCTGAGTTTCCAGGGCGAGCCCTGACCGTCCCCTGCAGTTGCTTTGTCTCCTGATAAACAAATAGGTGTAAAGACTCCAGAGACACAGCTTCAGCGCATCCTCAGTTGTCAGAGCTTGTTGAAGATGAAAGCCCTCGCTGCACCTCACTTTTCTTCAGCTTCAAGCCTCCCCTGTCTAACTCCAGAGAAGCTCTAGGGAGCTGTGCCAAGCAGGGGTGAAAACAGGGAGGAGTGATCTCAACACTCAGGAACGTGGGACCCTGGGTGTCAGCGCTGGGGACGATCCCATGTCTGTGTGACACTTAGGAAAGAGCCATGGTGCTCTTCTTACTCACAGATGTCCCCACGTGCCATCAGTCAACACTCGTTGATCTATAGTCAACTTACTAGGAGCTTTTCATTCAGAGTTCTGCTGTATTTAAGGTGCTCTTTGCACTTGGTTTGGCTAAAATTCCTTGGAGAATCTTATTTAAAAATTTTTTTCATGTATGTTGATCTTGTATCCTGCTCCTTAGCTGAATTTGCTTATCAGCTCTAGAAATCTTCTGGTGGAGTTTTTTGGGTCTTCTAGATATAAGGTAATACATCAGCAAGGAGAGATAATTGGACTTCCTATTATATCTCTTTAATTTCCTTTTCTTGTCTGATTAGCTAGATTTTTAAGAACTGTGTTGAATATGAGTGGTAAGAGTGAACATTCTTGGTTTTTTTTCCTGATTTTAGAGGAAATGTTTTCAGTTTTTCTCCATTCAGTATGATGTTGGCCTTGAGCTTGTTGTATGTAGCATATCGCTTTCCTAATGAATCTGCTGAGAAAGAAATCAGAAAAACTGTCCCATTCACAATATCTGCAAAACAAACAAAAACAACTTGGGAATAAATCTAACTATGGATGTAAAAGACCTCTACAATGAAAGCTATAAAACACAGAAGAAAGAAATTGAAGTAGATCTTAGAAGATGGAAAGCCTTCCATGTTCTTAGATAGGCAGAATTAATATTGTCAAAATGGCCATACTACCAAAAACATTATACAGATTCAGTACAATCCCCATCAAAATACCAATGACATTTCTAACAGAACTAGGAAAAAATCCTAAAATTCATTTGGAAGAATAAAAGACCCAGAATAGCCAAAGCAATCCTGAACAAGAAGAGTGATGCTGGATACCTGATCTCAAATTGTACTACAGAGCTACAGTAAAAAAAACTGTGTGGTATTGGCATCAGAACAGACATGAAGACCTATGGAATAAAACAGAAGACACAGAGACAGGTCCACATAGTCATCTGATACACAACAAATATGCTAAAAACATATTAGAGAAAAGATAGCCTTTTTAACAAATGGTGCTGGGAAAACTGGATATCCCTATGTAGAAGATTGAAACCAGATCTCTTTAATCCTGCACAAAAGTCAAATTACAGTGAGTCAAAGACCTAGGAATTAGACTAGAAACTTTGCAACTTCTAGAAGAAAATATAGACTCAACACTCCTAATTTATTGGCACAAGTACCGTCTTTCTTAACCAGATCCCTAAAGCTCAAGAAATAAAACCAAAAATCAATAAGGAGTGGTATCAAGTTTAAAAACTTCTGCACAGCAAAGGAAACAAAGAGTGTGAAGAGAGAACTTACATTAATGGGAGAAAATCTTTGCGAGCAACTCCTCTGACAGGAGGATTAATATCCAGAATATATAAAGAACTCAAAACAATAAATACCAAATAAATAAATAGCCAACAAATATATGAAAAAATGTTCAACATCCTTAGCAATCAGGGAATTGCAAATCAAAACTACATAGAGATTTCATCTCACTCCATTAGAATGGCAATCATTAAGAATACAGACAGTAATAATGATGCTGGCAAGGATGTCAGGGAAGGACATACTCATACATTGTTGGTAGTACTGCAAATTAGAACACCCACTTTGGAAAACAATATGGGGTTTCTGCAAAAGACTAGGAACAGAACCACCATATGAGCCAGCTATCCCACTCTTTGGTATTTATTCAAAAGAATTAAGATGAGCATACTGTAGTAACACAGGCATATCAATGTTTATTGAAGTGCAAGCCACACCAGCCAAGTTATAAAACCATCCCAGATGCCCATCACCGTATATACACAGTGGAATTTTATTCAACCATAAAGAAGAATGAAATTATGTCATTTTCTGATAGGTGGATGGAACTAGAGAGCATCATGTTAAGTGAAATAAGCCGACTCAGAAAGTCAGAGGTTGGATGTTTTTTCTCATATGTGGAAGCTCGAGCAAAATAAGGAAAATGGTGGGAGCAGGGAATTCCTAGAAGGGAGATAGTGGAGTAAAGGAAGAGGATAGAGGCAGGAGGGAGGTGGGGTGGGAAAAGGGAAGGACGCTGGAATAAAATGGATCAAATTGTGCATGTACACATATGATTATGCCACCCCTGAAGTTCACCTTTATGTGTATCTGTAAAGCACGGTTAAAAAGAAACTATCAATAAAAGAGAAGGAAGACTAGTAAAGTAGAGGAAGGGGAACAGCAGGAGGGAGGAGGGAGGAGGGGCGGGAAAAGGAAGCACTAGGAACTGAAGTGGAGCAATTATATTCTATGCATGTATAATTATGTCAAACCCCAGTAGTACATATAACTGTAAAACACTAATAAAAACACTAAGAGTTTTTAATTTAATGTTGTTATTTTTTATATGGTTCTAGGTATTGAACCTAGGGTCTCACACATGCTAAACAAATGCTATAACTTAGCTGTGTCCCAGCCCATCCTTGGAGAATTTTATAAAACCTGTGAATGCTCTCAAAAGAATGCACATATGCTTGCATGTACTCAAAACAATTCCACATAATTTCAAGGAATTTACATGAATCTCTTTCAGGCTGGTTCATGGAACCTCCTCTTAATATTATGAAATTAGCCACAGAAATCTTTCCTCCTTCCTAGGAGGGTCCCTATAGAGTTGTCCTACCACTCTTAACATGGGTAACTCAAGATGATGATAATGACGACAATGACAACTATTGTGCTTTGAGCTGTTAATATTTGTCAGACACTGTGCATTCCTTATATCTAGCAGTGAACCCCCATCATGCCTTGCAGACCTTTCCCATCTTGGGGGAACCAGCTCCCCCTCCAGTTGCTCAGGCAGGGCTGCCCTTGCCTTCACCGCTGCTGTCACTTCCTCCTAGCCACTGCCCTCTCTCACCTTGCTTATTGCAGTGACCGCTTCCACCCTTATGGTTCTCAACCCAGAAGCCGCAGCCATTGATACGATTAAAACGAGTTATGTTAAAAAAAATTTTTTTTACTAGTCAAAAAAAAAAAATTTTTTTTTAAAAGAGTCATGTCATATCAGCCTTCTCTCCAGGTTTCCATTTCAGACTAGGTAATGAAATCCTGGCAGTGGCCAGGGCCTCTGTGTTACATTGCCTGTGTTCACATAGACCACAGTAAGTCGTGCAGTGATGGCACATAGAACAGACCGAATAATGGCCTGTCAGGCCCTTTCCAGCCCTCCCTTTGGCCCTAATTCAGTTATCTCGGTGACCTTGACTGCTGCTGTCCTTCCTTGTTCTGTCATAGCCATCTGGCTTCCCCTCTGATCCCTGAATATACCAACTCTGCTCCTGCCTCAAGGCTCTGCACTAGTTGTTAACTTCTGCCTGGAACCTTCTTCCCCAAAATATCTGCTTAGCTCCTGTGTTTACCTAACGTTATTTGCTCAGAAGTCACCTTGGTGCGACCTGTAGTGACCACTCTCATTTAGAATCCATCCTCATCTCCACCCTGGTGTTCTCTACCCGCTTGTATTTGGGTTGTCTTTCCATAGTAATCATGACCTTCCAATGCTGTCGGGGTTTTATGATTCTGTCTTCTCCCAATAGCTTCACTAGTGAAATTTTTGCCTGTTTTGTTCACTGCTGTGTGCATGGTGCCTCGAAGAATGGCTTATTTAATAAGTACTCAGATGGTTGTTGAATGGGATGAACAAACCCTAGGAAGATGCACTGTTCTTTAAGTATGGATTTATTTTTTTATTTTAGATTTTTTTTATTGGTTGTTCAAAACATTACAAAACTCTTGACATATCATATTTCATACATTAGATTCCAAGTGGGTTATGAACTCCCATTTTTACCCCAAATACAGATTGCAGAATCACATCGGTTACACATCCACATTTTCACATAATGCCATATTAGTAACTGTTGTATTCTACTACCTTTCCTATCCTCTACTATCCCCCCTCCCCTCCCCTCCCATCTTCTCTCTCTACCCCATCTACTGTAATTCATTTCTCTCCTTGTTTTTTTTCCATTCCCCTCATAACCTCTTATATGTAATTTTGTATAACAATGAGGGTCTCCTTCCATTTCCATGCAATTTCCCTTTTCTCTGCCTTTCCCTCCCACCTCATGTCTCTGTTTAATGTTAATCTTTTCCTCCTGCTCTTCCTCCCTGCTCTGTTCTTAGTTGCTCTCATTATATCAAAGAAGACATTTGGCATTTGTTTTTTAGGGATTGGCTAGCTTCACTTAGCATAATCTGCTCTAGTGCCATCCATTTCCCTGCAAA